>NW_010554884.1:2417-16661 GCF_000687285.1 Phaethon lepturus | reverse complement strand
CGTGAGCAAGCGGCTGGGCCTGCTCGGGGCTCAAACCGGGATGTAAGTGTCTACCGAACCGTTCCACAAAGGTTGAGTCGCCTTCGCCGGAGGCGTTGGGGGCCTCACGGCGCCCCGGCCTCAGCTCCGCAGGCGTCCCTTCGCGGGCGGGAAGGAGGGAACGTTGCGAGGGAGAAGGCCCCTGCACCAAACCTGGAGTCCGGGCGTTGGGCCCGCAGTCCTCTCGAGCGCCCTCCGGAAGGCTCATCCTCCCTCGGAAACAGCGGGTCAGGGAAGCGCCCGTGTGTGTCTGTGCGGCGCATCATTCTCTCTAGCTTGCGTCGGGGCGGGAGTTTTGGGTGCTTGTACTCAAGATGCCTGCGTGTCTGGTTATTTCGCTTTCAGGCAACTTCTCGGTTTTGTTTTCATCTCGGGGGGGGGCGGGGGGAGAGGAAAAGTAGGAGGTTAAGGAGGAATCTGTAAAATGCTGAAGCACGTCACTGCTGTGCTTCAGGTGCTCAGATTTATTGCCAAAGCTGTGCCAGGCGCTAGAGGAGCACAGAGAGGAAGTGGGAAAGTTGATAAAAATGTGTCGTGGGCTGCCTTCTTTTTTTATTTTTTCCTTTTTTTTTTTTTTTTTTGAGGCCTTTGGGTCAGACATATAGGTTATGCTTGGCAGTCTTTGCAGGTTACTTTGGCAATGAGTGAAAGCATATCTGCGTGAACGAAACTTGTGTTAAATGTCTTCTGTAGTTGTTTTCCAGTAACTGGCTTGCTTTTCTGTCTGTGTAAAAAAAACTTAGTAGAGCAGAATATAGTCTTAAAACACGATTTATAAAGCATAAAAGCTATAGAGCATTCAGGCTCAATGCAAAGTTGAGAAGGTTTTTCATGGGCTTTTTTACATTATATTTCCTGTCAATGATCTTATAATAGCATAGTGTCTTCAGTGATTTGTAAGTATATGAACAATCAGATTCAATCTCCCTTCTTTGGAAGTTACTGTCTCTCTAAGAAGACTGGAGGCTTGTGATGGATGAAGCTCCCCAATAAAATCTGAATACACAAGTCACTCCTATTACAAGTAGTAGATCTGTTTGTATACAGGGTACAGATCTAAATATTTTACAGAATGCGCTCAAAAAAGCAAGGACTAGTAGGTTGCACAGGCTTTCATAGCTCAACCTTAGCTATACATTGAAAGGGGGTAAGGAAAACTTCTGTCCTCAAATAACAATACCTCCTCTCATCATGAAAAAAGTGGGGTTTTTTAGTCTTCAGGGTTTTTATACTTTTTTCTTTATTATTTGTAATCTTACGAAATGTGTTTTTAGTGTATTTGTCTTTCCTGTTATTTAAGTACCATGTGACATTCCATAACAATGTTTAGAAAAACACTGACACAGTTTTTCTTTAAAAAGTCTATTGATGTAGATGGGCAGGAACCAAATGATAACATCAAAAAAGACATTTTCCTTTTTTTGCTAGGTGTTCTCTTGTTAAACTCCCCTGAAGCTGAAGATCACACTTGTCTTTTGAGACAGTTTGGATGCCTTTAATTAGCCTCCCCTATGCATCAGAGAAACTGATCATCCTGGATCCTAAAAAATTAGGCCATGCATTTGCATACTTTATATTTTTAATTAATTTTATGTGCTTGAGGTATAGCAACAACAAAAGCAATACATTATGCCCTGTATGCATATGACTAAAATCAGGTTGAGTGATTGAAGTAGTTAAAGAAATGGATTAGAGAAACATGATTTCTGTTGAAAGTAAATCTTAACATGAGAATTTTATTTGAAAACAACCCAGAATTCCTGCAGTGGCAGAAATTATGTTTTATTGATTAGCTGCCTTGCTTTAAAACTGTTCTAGAGTATAAAATAACACATCCTACAAAGACAGGCTTGCTATTCTGACAGACTGTGGTGGTGTTAAATGTGGAAGATTGCTGAATTTAACATGGCTGTGTTCACTAGATGCCGCAAGGTGGCATAGCTCCTCATGTGCCTGAAGCAGATCTCAGAGCACAGGCAGCTAGCTCATCTACTCATGATTTATTCAGAGGAGGGTTTGATTATATCCAAATATGTGGTATTTGCAAACTCAGGATGAAACAAATACAAAATGTTCCAGATTTTCTTCGATTTTTATCTTATACAATTGAGGGAGGAATGGGAAAAGTAGAGAAATAAGTGTGAGGCAAACTTTGTACAGTACGACAGTGCAGGAATAGATTGGTATTGTGAGAGGGGAAAAGCAGAGTATGTGTTAGAGGTCTTGTATAGAAGTGGCAAGGTATGAAAAGCAGAAGAATAATGAAAAAGGAAAGAAAGAAAATTAAATCCAGTAATGGGACAGCATGGAGAATAAAGCTATGTAAGTCAAGTTAGATAAGAGACAACGAAATATACTACTTAATAGCTATATGTTTTCAGCTGATGTTCATTAATAGGTAGTGCCAGTCACACAATACCAAATTAAAATAGTTGTCCTGGTTTTGACAGTAGTAAAAATATATACAGTAGTGTGTTTCTGCAATTGCAGTGTTATAAATGTCTCAGAGTGTTTATTGGAAGTGACCTCTGGAAGTTACCAATGCTGATTCCCTGCTCAGAGGGGGACTTCCACCTGTATGGGATTAAATCAGTAAGACAGTATGCTGGCTGGATGTTGAAAGTCTCCAAGAATGGAGATTCTGCAACCTCTGAGTAACCAGTACCCTCTGTCATTTTTTTCCTGAAGTCCAACTTGAATTTCCCAAGCCAGAATTTGTGGCTGTTATATCATCTTGGAATACTAAGGAGAATTTAACTTCTGTCATCATTGTAAATATTCCTCAAGTATCTTTAATCTACTTCTATGTGAACAGAAGCATTTTAATGTGAATCCTACTACTTCACATCAGGAAGTAATTCCCTTGAGAAGTGTGTTTTTTTCTTTGTTTTTAAGTAAAGCTTAGATTGTGCATATATAAGGGACACGTGAGACCTGAAAATGTTCTTTGGTTTTGTTTTCCTCCAAGTGAGTTTGGTTTTTTTTATGTTCCGGCTATTAGCAATGAAAATGTACAGTCCAAAGACAATATTTAGTAATAAACCATCTGTGAACTGGAGTCACTACACACTTAGAAGGCTTGATTGCAAGTGTTCTTGGCTCATGAAAGTAAAACTGATAACGACTAAATATTTGTTTTCCAAACCTAATGCTCATGTCACACTTCATGTTATATTCTGAAAATATTTTATTTTGTTTGATCTTCACAGCAAAAATCTTCATGCTGACAACCAAGCAGCTGAAACAATGGGAGTGACTAACCTGTGGCAAATCCTTGAGCCTGTGAGACAGCCTGTCAACTTGAGCAGTCTCAAAGGAAAAACGCTTGCTGTTGATTTAAGTCTGTGGGTTTGTGAAGCACAGACCGTTAAAAAGATGATTGGAGTAGTTACCAAGCCACATCTGAGGTATGGTATCCATATAAATTGTTGTAGCCAAAAGTCTTGGAGCTGTATAGTTTAGGTACGATACTTACTCGAAATTTAAGACTACCTCCAAAATTCATATGACTGTGTTGTTTAGCTTCTGTTGTTATCACTTGTGCTACATGCGTAAAGGGTTTGAAGTGAAGACTCCATCGTACTCTCTGAATTCAGCTTAGTGGTTGGGTGCAAATAGAAGTTCTTGGGCCCAGCCTGCTTTGTCTCGAGGCCTCAATGGTAGATGAGATGGATGTCAGCAGAACCATGTTTGTCTTACTGTGGTATAGCACTGTGTGATATACAGATTATCGAGGAACACGAACCAGTGTGCTAATTCCTATATATTTCTGAGTCTGTGTAATGGAAGATAGTGTGAGAGTTTCAGCTGTTTATCACAGCAGTTTGGATGCTAGTCAATTCAGAGCACACTGAGTTATTAACTGCTGTTAGACGTTCCTGTGGCTTCTGTTGAGTCCAGCTGATATGAAATATCAGCATCTTCCGAGAATAATTTCTTAAAATGTTATGCTTATGACCTCAAATGGATAATTAACTAAAACTTGAAGCATGACCAAAGTCATTACTTCCGTATAGTAGGATGTCCTGTATGCAGTGGAATGGCAGCATCAGTCCAGATCGCTTACGCAGTCTTTCCAAAGCAAGACAAAAGCAAGACAAAAGAATGAACAGATTTCTAACAAAAAGAAAAATGTTTCCAGGCAGTTGCAAATTAAATTGTTTTGCTAAGTGAAACTTGTTGTAAGTGATTTTTGTATGATTTGTGAAAATAGAGCTAACTTCAGAAGATCAGCTCATACTTTTTTACCAAGAGTAAATGTACAAAATTAAATCTAGAGTAATGGTCTTCCCATGTCAATTGAAGAGGTAGAAAAGCTTGGTCTAATCTTTTTGAAAGATTGATCCTGGAATTACTGGAAAAAGCATATGCTGTCTTGTATTACTGTTCTTAATTTTACTATTATAGATCAAGCAGTTATTACTGCTCCCTTGCAAAATTCTACCCATCAGTGATGCTGGTTTGCATATGAAATAAATTGGCATGGTATTGGTATCATAAGTCTGTCTAATACTACAGCATTCAATCACTTCAGAGTCTGATGTACCTGTATTGATAGATTTGGGATAAAAATTTGATATAAAATAATCAATGTGGATAGGTATTTGGAAGTAAGACTTTAGATATTGAATGTTTTTTTATTAAGCCTTTTAAATTTGCTTATGTTTTTACAAATAAAAAAGATGTTTCTTGTTCTTACGTGATATTTTCTTGGTAATTTTGTAAAGCTGTTACAAGTTCATAGTAAAGCAGGGATGTAGATAAAAAGTTTGTTAGCTTGGGGGTGAGGGAATAATAAAAGGTGGAGAGAGAAAGCTAAGATTATTCCTCGGGTAGGCTGAGGGATTTAAGGAAAACCTGAAGAAATTGGGGTTCGCTAATTCTGCAGCTTATGGAACACCTTGCTTTATTGCAGAAACCTATTTTTTCGGTTCTCTTTCTTAACATCAATGGGAATTAAACTAGTGTTTGTCATGGAAGGAGAGGCCCCCAAGTTGAAAGCAGACACCATGAGTAAGAGGAACGAGATGCGCTATGGACCTTCAAAGAAAGCTGGAGCTGCAAGAACAGGGAGATCTTTATTTAAAGCCATTTTAAAAGAGGTGAGGAATTGAGGGCTGTATTTCAGTAATTTTAATGTGATAGAAAGAAATCTTAACCAAATTAAATACAAGAACTTCAAATAATTAATAGTTTTCTACACAACAAAGTTCAACAGTATTTTGAGTTTTGAGGGAACATGTGCCTTTGAAATTGGGCATTACAGCATGTGTTAACTGTTGTTGTAGAAGAGGAACGATGTCGGTTGGAATATTTTTTGTGTTTGTTGTGTTCCTGTGCATGTTATGCTGTAGTGCGCCACAGTGTTTATTACAGAAATTCAACTTCCTTGTGCTTTAATAATGTTAATATTGATACTTTTTTTTTCCTAGATTGAAAACAGGAATGTGTTGTGTATCTGTGTAAGCTAAGCTAGTGTGTTTTTGAAGGGGTACACAGAACTGTTTTGTAACCTATATCTATGACTTGGCAAACTAACTGTGTAGCTAAAGAGGATACACTTGTTGGAAACCTACTGGGTTAGGCTAAAAGGAAGTTTGTATAGTCATCTTGGTATAAATGGTTGAGGCAACTCTGGCCGCAATGACCTCCTTTTCAGTAATTTTGTTTTTCGTTCATTGTTGCAGATATTTAACCATTTTTGGCTGTTCAGAATTTTATGAAATAGCATTTATAGATGCTCATGGCTTCAGTAGGTTGAATGTATAAATTCATGTTTTATTCTTAGATTCTAAGATAAATTCTTTTCTCTGAAATTTGTAAGAAGTATATATATGAATATGTATCAGTGTGCCTTATACAATGGTCCAGTCTTACTAAGCCAACAGTACTGTTCTTTGATGCTTGATGTTCTCAGGGAGTCTGGTGTCTGTTGAAAGATTATCTGTCCTAGCCCAGTATTACTACTTGAGTAAACAGTGTTGCTTTACAAAGATAAATATTGCTTTGTTACTATTCTTTTGAAAACATCCTAAATAACTATTTAAAGTGTAAAGACTTTTGTGAAGGAGTAACCATTAATCATGTTGTCCTCAAATCCTGTAACTAATACTTTGCTTTTAGTTGGATATTTCTTTTAAGTGTTGCAGTAAACTATATTTCTCCTAAAGCAGTGCTTGTATTAATGTAGTGTTCTATAGGCAGTGTAACAGTAGCAGTTTTTGTACACATTTGTGTCTGAGAAAATATAAGCTAATAAGTGGATCTAATTCAGTGTTCAGTCACTCTTTCATTTTGGATTCCTTTGTTTAGTGTCTCGAACTACTGGAGTGTTTAGGTGTCCCTTGGGTTCAAGCAGCCGGGGAAGCAGAGGCAATGTGTGCCTACCTAAATGCAAAAGGACATGTTGATGGCTGCATTACCAATGATGGAGATGTCTTCTTATATGGAGCTCAAACAGTTTATAGGAACTTTGCCATGAATGCTAAGGTAATGTACCTCATCCCGTTCTCACCCTGTCTTTAGGCTCTTCCCAGACATTTAAATAGAAGGAAGGGACCTGAAACAATTGCTTGGATATTATTGCACTTACCCTCTCATAGTTGGTTTTGTTTAAAATAGTACTTTTAAGACAGGAATGTTTTGTTTGATTCACTGGCAATACATGTATTAGATGTGAGAGCAAAACAACTGAATTGAAGAACACTTATGGTCTGTGTAGTGTCCTGTGATGTTTAATACAAAGCTAAATAGCAAACTCCCCATCTCATGCCTTCCCTCCTCTGTGGTGGAAAATTTGAGTGAAATAATTGCTTCCTATAAATTTATTGTTTAGGGCATATGGGAGTGGGCAGCCTTCTGGGTCTAACAACAGTATTCGCACACTTGCATCGTGCAGGTTTGTTTTATTAGGAATATACTTAGAATTAATGCTGTTAGTCTCCGATTGAACCAGAATAGGGTGAGGTTTGTAGATCTGTATAATGATCAATTGTTGTCATCATTCAAAAAAACAAATCTATTTATGACCTTGACCTAGGAATGTAATTTTTCAGAACTGGCAAAAGGCAACCCCAAAGTTCCATAACCTATACTTTCTGTATAAATCAGAGAAAGGAATGCATGTGTTATGTCTGAATCTAACACAAAAGTGGAAGAAAAATTATACTGGGGTTGGAATTTTAAATAATGTTCATCTGAAAGACATTGAGAAAATATTTCAGTAATAGGAGAAAATTGACAGAATAGGAAAAAAACCACTATGAACAATTAACTTTTTTTAAAAAATAATTACAGTTGATTAAAGGTGATTTGCCATGGCACAGTGTTTGGGTTTTGTCTTGACTTGGTTCTTCTCTTTCATTTAGCTTCCTTGTCATTTATCACCAAAAATGAAAGTGGCCTCAGTCTTTCAGGTGTACTTTCTTACATATCTAAGTCAACATAAAAAAATAATTTATATAGGTCTGTGTCTGTCAGGGGTATATGTTCCAGACAACTAGATTATTTTGGGTTGTTGGCTTGTGTGGTTTTTGGTTTATTTTGGCGAGGGGGTGGGGGAAGGGAGGGCAGTCTCCTGTGTCTTAATTCATGTTAATCTTGATTTTATGTTGGTGTGTTTGAGTCCCTCTAACCTTCAAAGCTTTAGGTGTTCCTTTTAGCTCATGTCTAATATGCTAGGTAATATCTTAATTATTTTTTTCTTTTCTTTTTACTCAAGTAGCACATTAAAATGTTTACATGGATTTTAAAAACTGCAGTTCCTAAAATGACTTGCACAGCCACTAGTACTAGATAATATTCGTTTTGCATACTTTTTCTATAGGTAGTAAACAACTAAAACACCCCTTGGCTTATTTTAGTTTCTTTCAACAGATGATGCCCATACTTGCAATTTGAAATTCCAGAACTGTAATTATTCATATGGTGTCCATGCATTACATTATAAATTTTAATTGCTGCTTTATTTTTTTTTGCTCTCGGATACCTCTTATGGGATAGACCCATTTCCTGCAGATGTGGGTGAATAGGGATGGATAAGCAATCACAACGGAATGTGACTGAGGGCTGTTCCTTCCCTGATGTTACAGAAATAACATGTGCAGTAAATTTCTCTTGCAGGATCCACTTCTTGACTGTTACACAATGTCCTCTGTTAAGGAGAAGCTTGGTTGTGACAGAGAGTCTTTGATTGGGCTAGCTGTTCTTCTGGGTTGTGATTATCTTCCGAAAGTAAGCAATATAATTTTTTTTTTTTTATTTGGTACTAACAGTTTATTGTTTTTCAAGACAATGTACCAAGGGAGACTTGTGCATACTGACGAAACTGTATGCAATGTATGATTACTGAGATCTAGTTGAAGAAGATGCTTAGTAAGTTACTGTACATTTTATGTTTGAACACTTAAAGATAATCAAAATGGTTCATGAACATAATCTTTCAAAACTGTCTTCACCTCCATTATATAAAAGTCTGGAATAATACACAAAAGTTTAGATGTTATGTTGAGCAAATGTGAGAACTGAGTTGTTTGCCAGGATACTTTGAACCCATTCAAAATAAATGTAAAATACATCCTTGGCTGCGTAGTTGTGGAAAATGAGAAAAAACAACTTTGTCTATGCTATTTGGAATAGCTAGTACTGGTAGGTTTGAACTTTAGTTATTAGTAACACCAGTTCTGGATGCAGTTTGGATATATCCACTTTTATTTCTATCATTTGTAAATATATGATTTATGAAGAAGTAGGAGTCACCTGTTTGAAAGCTTGTCTAACGGATGAAGTGAGAGGGATCTCACTTGTTACTACTTTACTTCTCTTTTTTTTTTTTTCTTCTTTCTGTAAGCACTTGAATTTTTTTTGAGGCTTTGAACAGAAGCTGTTGCAATGGGCATTTGAAAAACAAATGAAGTGGGATGAAACTTCTTTTCCATACAGTTCATCATACAGTGACTTCAGGCAATGGTTACTCCCATTCAGGCTTGCAGTGGGTATCTAGTTATTCTTAAATCATTGTGTCCCAATTTGATAAAACTGACTTTTTAAACAACTAATACTGCTGAAAGAGGAAATAGCTCTAATTTTTTTTTTTCCTGAAAGACTTGTTTCCATTATAGGAATCTTTAAATAGTTTATTATTATTATTAGCAGCAGTAGTAGTAGTAGTACAAAATGTATAAAGAGAGGAGTAAAAAAACCCGTGGCTAATCAGTGGTTATTGTTACGGAACTAGCAGCTGCCAGAATGCCAGGTTCCTGCATAGACCTAAACTGACACAATTGTGTAATGACAGATAGGTCTTTTGAGCTACTGCAGCCCAGCAAAGTGGATAAAGATAGGAACTTCTAAGGAAAGCTGAATTACAGGAGTGCATTGGGAATGGGGATTGGCAGAATAGAAAAATGAGAATACCACTCTATAACTGCACTTACTTTGTTGAATATATATCAAAATGATGCTTTCCTTGCAGAAGCTGAGTATCTGACTCCATGCCTGAGTGTCTGGCTGCAGTCCAATGAGGACTTCTAGTTGGTTTTGAATGTACATTTATTTCATATGGTTGCTTATATTCAGTTCAGCCATTACAGCTGAATAAAAATAAGCTATAGTTTTATTTGTAACAATACTACAGAAAGCACATTCAATACAATCTTTATATTTAATTGCATTGATTCTTGGCAAAATAGAGTAAGGATTGAAAGAGGAATTGGAAAAGCAGTATGTGCCTTTTGAAACAGAATAGTTTGGGTTCAAGGGACCTTTAGAGGACATCTAATCCAATCCTCCTGCAGTGAGCAGGGACATCTTCAACTAGATCAGGTTGCTCAGAGCTCCATCCAACCTGACCTGGAATGTTTCCAGGCATGGGGCATGTACCCATTCGGGCAACCTGTGCCAGTGTTTCACCAACCTCATTGGGAAAAATTTCTTCCTTGTATCTAGACTAAATCTGCCCTCTTTTAGTTCAAAACCATTACCCCTTGTCCTGTCACTACAGGCCCTGCTAAAAAGTCTGTCCCTATCTTTCTTATCAGCCCCCTTGAAGTACTGGAAGGATCCAATAAAGTCTCCCCAGAGCTTTCTCTTCTCAGGCTGAACAACCCCAACTCCTCAGCCTGTCCTCACAGGAGAGGTGTTCCATCCCTCTGATCATTTTTGGTCGCCCTCCTCTGGTTGATTTGAATCAACTGACTTTCACTCTTCAGTATGTCTAGGGATTACTACAAAGTTATGGATTTCAGTCCTTAAGCTAGGTTCCAGAAAAGGAACCTCTAAGGTCAGGTTGGGCTCTCAGCAATGTTCTGTAGTTGAAGATGTCCCTGCTCATTGCAGGGGAGTTGGACTAAATGACCTTTAAAGCAAACTATTCTGTGATTCTGTGAAAAAATTTGCTGTTCCTATCATTATCCATAGTGGTAGTCCCTTTTCCTATGAAGGGCATGCATACTACAGCTGTAATAATGGAGTAAATATCAAAATCAAGCAATTACTGAAAGGGAGGGGAGGAATTCTTTGGGTTTGTGGTTTTATTGGGGGTTTTAATTATTTTTCAGAAAATGCTCTTGCACTTTGTCACCTCTCAGTATTGATTTTGCATAAGTGCTTGAGGTCTTCAAATATTAGAAGATGTTTCTGTTGCTGTAAAGCACCTCTTTCCTGAGAGTGAAAGCTTTTTGCTGGGTTTCTTCTACGTTTTAAGTTCCAGCCTTTTGACTCTAAAATCCAAAAGATCTGTCTTTATCTTGTCTTTCCAAGAAATTCTGAAAAGTTTCAGCCCTCTGTCAGTTAGCTGGCAAGAATGTTACCAGTATTTTATATTGTTGTCCTGTTGCAGATAGCAAGAAGGAAAGCAAAACAAACCAACCCTTTTTTTCCCATTGTTTTCTGTTACCTTCTTTCTGTACCTTGTTTTATCTGAGCCACTACTGAATGTAAGAACATTTTATGCAGCTTGTGTGTTATACTGGTAGTACAGCTGTAATCTGTCACCTTCTCTGACTTTAGAACTTGGTCAAAAATTATGTTTCTCAATTTATTATCAACATCTGGGGTCATTTTTGTCAGTTCTCTACATAATGTTTTGAAGGCAGTTTTTATGAAACTCTGAATACATTCTGTTTGTCATTAAATAATGTTTCATATTTCTTTCTCTATAGGGCGTGCCAGGAGTTGGGAAAGAACAAGCTTTAAAGTTAATTGAGGCTTTACGAGGTCAAAACTTATTGCAAAGGTAAAGTAAAAATTTCTGTTGTATGCTGAAGTTGATTTTATTCAGAAACTTGCTGGTATGTACTTCAGCCCCAAGACGGTGTTTATAGTACTTCAATTTGGGGGGAGGGGAGGAAGACATTACCACATTTCTTACTTTATATTTGCTAAATTAATTACATGTTTTGCTAGGCAAGTTTCTTAACTGTTTTAAACATTAGCTGGCTCCTAGCTCTTGAGCTAGTAGATGTATTTTGATATATTGGAAAAGAGGTCATAGGGACTGATGAGAGACTTTTGCTGATTTTTTTTTTTTTTCTTTCTTTTTTTTCTTTATTGGGTTGTGGATCGGGACATGAAGTACCAAATGCTTTCTGTGCTTGTTATCATAATGTATGTGTCAATACTAGAAATACAACAATCATAATGTACTTTAAAAAATCTATTTCATAAATTAGAAAACTGTTTCTCAGGTAGATGCCTGAAAAGTAGAAAGGGAGTATTTTTCAGTGTTTTATTTTAAGTATGAAAGTTAAAAATGTTTCGTAAACCTTTTAATATCATCTTTTTAGGTTTGAGCAATGGAAAGAACAATTTCAGTGTGATGATAATAATCCACCTTTGGTTATTAAGAGGGTAACTCACTGTTCTGAGTGCCATCATCCAGGTCAGTATGAAAAGCACTGAATTTTATTTTTAGCTTAATCATTTGTTTATTCTTTGTTCTGGGGGTGGGAGGTGGTGGGGTTTTTGTTTGGGTTTTGGGTTTTTTTATGACTAGCATTAAAAACTACTTTTCTTATAATTCACTTTCTGGGCTATCTTCATATTTTCAATATTGTGTATATATATCTTTTATGTAAGTATTTTTGAGGCTGGGGACTACGTTTCTTCAAATGTGAATGTAGTTGATAGTAAAGGGAATGTTATCACAATGCTGTCATGTCATCCCAGATGTTTGCCTTTTTAATACTATCAGTGACAAAAGTATGCTGTACTGACAAGCAGCTATTTCTTTAGTTGCCTGAATTAGTCTTGCATCCAGAGGACTGAATCCACTCACATTGCTGGGTTTTGCTGCAGTGTTTTCTTAAAAAGTAATTAGTCTTAAGGAACCTCATTTTGGTAGCATCTTTGATCAGTGAATTCATTCAAACCCATCACTTGGAGAAAGAAAAGCTTGTATACAAGTAACACATTTGAAACATTTGCCAGGTTGTCACGGACTACTTCTGTAGTTCTTAGGTAATAAAGTTTTTGGCATAAGATCTGAAACTCTTGGGGAAAACGTCTTCCAGAAAAATGAAAGCTTGCTTCTTTTTTTCAGTTTTCACTGTAGTTACAACTAATGCACTGAGATCTACTTACAGCTACTATTCATGTCAGATTCATATGTGTTCTGAGCTTTGTAATTGTATTATTAGCTTTGTATATTTGGAGATTTTGGAAACCTCTATTCTCCTTACTCTTTCTTGCATCTGCTTCTATAGGATCTTACAAGGAACATGAACACAGTGGATGTAAATTCTGTGAAAGCACTAGATACTGCAAACCCAGTGACTCCAAATGCTGCTGCCCTTGTGAATGGCATCAGTTAGAGCGAGTGAAGCAAGCAAGTGCAGTGGAGGACAATATCAGAAAGTAGGAATGTCTTGAAAATTGAACTGCTTTTCCCTGTGTTCATGTGCAGGGTGAGCGTTTAAATTCTGCATTTTTCCCATTTATATTCAGTTCCTAACACATTTGTTTTACCTGCAGAAAAGCTAACAATTGTGAGGGCTTTCCATTCTCTGAGGTAACAAACAAGCCTATTTAAAGATTAATTTTTTTACTCAGTTAATTGAGATTTCAGTTTTATACCCTCTCAAAATGCTTCTTTTCTGTTTTATCTCAAGGTTATCCAAGAATTTCTTGTAAACAAGAATAAATTAGTCAAGATAAAGGAATGCCAAAGGCCGAATTTATTGTCCTTTCAGGTATATAGCAAAATACTGGATATTCAGCTCTGTAATTTTTTTGTTTATTAGTAAGGAAGGCATCTGTGATAATTTTGATCTTCATTGGTAATTTTACTGGAAATAAGAATTAAAGAAACTTGCTGCAACTTCTTTATACACCTCATTTTTGAAAGCCTAAAATTGAAGACTTAAAAAAAAATCAGTTGATATAAATAGGTATGTAGAAAAGTGGAAGGAAGAGAACTCGGAAAAAAGGTCACTTGCCATTGTTTTGTTTTTCACTGTCCAGTATTACTAGATTGGGTTGCTGAGAGCTGCATTATCTATATATTGTATATAAAGTACTATATGGTTATATGACATAATATATGCTTCAGGGATGTTATCTTTTTTGTTTTCATACACCTTTCATATAGGTATTAACAGATACAGCTCTTGTTTTTACTCGTACTTATTTCAACATCGTACAGACACAATATGTATGTGGTAACTTTGGGTATTATAGCAAATGATTATTGTGGACTATTTTTTTTAACTCTAAACTTTCTTTTCAATATTTTTTTGTATCAACATAACTAGCTTCTCTATAGAACAAGCAGAAGTAGCTTTTATTATGAATGTTGCATGTTTTCACAAAAACAGATAGCAGGCTTGTATTTAGCACAATACTGTGAGTTTTCAAGTTCAGAGACCCTTTAATTTGAAGTGCACAAAGCTCAGAAGTGGTCTAGCTTAATCCTCTGTCCATAGAAGAGAGGATAAATATCCTGTGAAGCTTTTTTTTGGGGGGGGTGGGTAATATATGCATGTTAGCATTGTTTTCTAAGAATGATTTCTTTGTTGCTGCTGGTTTTTTTATTGGTGAAAGCAGATCTTTTACAATGTTTCATTTTCTGGGATTGATGACAGTGTGAGAATTATCTATAGCATAATAGACTGCTGTTAAGCAATGAAAATCCGTGTTCATCCTTCTCTCACATGCAAAACCCGTAGATTTCACAGCTCCTTGCATAGCTGATTTAAAGCTGATAAGGTG
>NW_010554884.1:0-2386 GCF_000687285.1 Phaethon lepturus | reverse complement strand
CCGCCTCCTGCCACTACACAACTGTTCCCTTGGCTTGTTATTGACAGCTGATGCATCTGCCCTCTAATGGATGACTGTTCCCTCCCTTGGCAGAGAGATACCAGGCATTACACTACTGTATAAAAGCGTTCTAAATATTCTAAGTATTTAGTCTTGTGTCCCTACTACACAGCTGTCTAATATGATATTTAACAGAACAAGAAAATTTTAAAGTTTGGGGTGGTTTTTTTTTATGCTAACAGATATTTGCTTCTGAGAAGATGGAATGGACCAAACATTACGCTTGTAAGAAACTGTTAGCATTATTGACGTGTTATGATATGATCCAGAGAAAATCTGGATACATTGATTCAAAACAACTGCAGGCAACACGGTAATGTAGCTTGATTTCTTGAACTTAATATGTTTATTTCTGCTGCTGGATGAAAATCATGGGCGTTTTCCTTTTTTACAGAAATACAGTGGTTTTCTTCCATCTCTGTTTCAAGCTTTGTGCTCATTTTGAGTAGAGGTTAAAATTTAGACCAGTACACCAGTTCCTATACTACTGCTGCAGAAAGTAATACAGATATCAGTTTCCTTTCATTCTAAGTGACAATGCCTGCTTTTCCTATGCTTACTTTCTATTCTGTTTCCTTGGATCTGCACATGAGATTTAGCATTACAGGTTTGATCCTCTGCTCAAGTTCTTAGCAGAAGTTTAATTGAGTTCTGTGATTCAAAGTAAGAGCCTAGACTTAGAAATGAGCATCTGCAGATGCAGTCATGGTCTCTGTTTCCTTATCAGACTACCGTCTGATGAAATCATTAGGTTATGGTTCTGTTCTACGACCCCTTCTTCTCAACACTTTCATTCAGGACTGCTGCATTTGGAAATATAAAAATGGCCAAGTATCCTGTTACTAAAAATAGATCTGCAGGGAAAAAAATCAAGATAAGCATGTAACTACTTTCCCCCATAATATTTTCCCACCATCCATGTTTCTGTTACTCAGGGTGTTTTCTGAGACAGAATTAGCACCTTCTTATTTTATCAATGTATTTTTTTTTAAATGATCTAATCTTTTTTTTATACTTGCACAAACTTTTAGAGTCTACAGTGTCCGTTAGCAAACTGAACTTAACTTCACTGTGTGAAGTCACACTTCTTAGTATCTGATGGTTTCATTTCCCAAATGAAACCCAAATTCTCCCTCTCCCCCCGCCAAATTCTTGTATTGCAAGAAGGTCAGTAGTTTTTTCATGTTCTTTGATGCTATTCAAGATTTTATAGACCTTAAATTTTGGGGAACAGAAGGGTAGTCAGTAGCAATGTGATAGTATTTCTTCTGAGTTGATTTGTCATATTCAGTTAAATTACTACTTGCAGAGAAGCTGTTCTGTTCATTGTTAACTTTCAAAAGAGTGGAGAGACTGGTTGGGAGCTGGTTTTTAAATGGGTTGGCTAGATGAATTACCCTTATTTACCTTGATGAATGAATTAATAGATATTCTCTGTTTATAACACTTTCTAGTTTTTCAGGAGTTTAAAAGGTAAATCATGTGTGCTCTAGAAGATTTATTTTGCTAACAAGTGTTTAAAAATGCAGTAATGATTCATCAGGAGCCTCTTCACACGTAGGAGTCTATTAAACTGGGATGTAGATAATGTTTTTTGAAAAATCTCATAAAGACTGACTGCCCCTGCTCAGTTCATGTTTTATCTTCCTTCATCTTCATGCAAAGGATATTAATGACCCTGTCTGGTCATTCAGAAAATTACTGTCTATGGCAATTCTCTGTGGCATTAGTTGAAGATACCAAACTGGTGTTTGTAGGAGTCTGTGTTAAGGTTGCCTGTCACTGAATAGTTTTTTGATTTCTTGTTAAGCTCCTCTGAGCTCTATCATTAAAAAAAATTAAAATGTTTCAATACTCATATCTAGATACAAAATTTTACTGTGTATCTTACACAAAGAAGTAGTGTATTTTTTAAAAGGTGTATTAATTTCACTATTCCAAGAATATTTTTTCCTCAGAATAATTACAGATTAGAGTATTGAAATATTTTTAGATAACTTGTATTTTTCATTTCTTGTTTAAATAAAATCATTTAATGGGTTGCTTCTTGTTCTTACAGGATAGTCAAGACACGTGTTAAAAATGGAATTCCTTGTTTTGAAATTGAGTGGCAAAAACCAGGTTGGTCTGGTTTCTGTGTACATTATGGAACAAAATGGTTCACATAAAAAGAAAAAAGCATGCTCTAAAGAGAGAAAGAGTTTGACAACATTATGAGGCAATGAAATATGGGTGAGATTGGAAACTGTTCTATGAAAACAATAGAAAATGTGCATCAAATTTCACATACCCTGAAAGTAAAAGCAATGCTTCCCCCCTCAAAAAA
>NW_010554883.1:0-10463 GCF_000687285.1 Phaethon lepturus | reverse complement strand
GTCACTCCTCACCTGAGGCTGCGGCTGTTCTCCCTCCCGCACTGAGCCACGTCTACGCCGAGCAAAGACCGCAGCGCGACGACAACTAGGGCAGGCTGTTTCTGGAGCTACTGTAAATGAACCAAAAAGCAGCTGCACACAGAACGTCAGCGTTTCACGAAGAACCATGTTTAATATTCCTCCTCAATGTATGCCGCAACAAAAGCTGGATGCTGCTGAAGCACGATTTCATCATTCACAGCGGATTGGCATGAAACGGGAGCGAACACAAAATATTAAAGGATTACATACAACCCTGGTTAAAAAATGACAAGATACGCACATATTAAAAACCACCCCAATTATTAAAAGTGTCACCAATGAAAAGTAAAATGTATTTAACTACAATCGAACAAATTCTTTTCTCCTTGTAGAGTTTACCCACGAAAGTAAACAATTACTTGCATGGCTAACATCATGGATTTTCCTTGACCAAGCAGTAGCAGTAGTTAAACAAACACATACTGGTAACGAAGTGTTTCAGATTCACTTTTACAATTAAGATACAGGTAGAGACATTCACTTCTAACATAGGTCCTTTCAGTCAGAAAATACGCAAGGGAAAGCAGTCATGTTGAATTAGACATGGCAGGCTGATCAACTTTACAGGCTGCATCCTCAGGCAAAGGATTTTTTATTACTATTGTTATATAGTGTTAACCCCTTTTTGATGAAAGGCATGAGGAACTCTTTCTAATTAGTGATTTGATCCCTGATTTTTGCCCATGCAAACCTCATTGCAGGACTGGGGCCGTAATTCCATAGAAGATCATTCATACACTGGGAGTGGGAGAAAAAACCCTGGTTCATGGAAGCTCCGGAGCTTCTCAGCATGTTAATGTGCTTACTCACAAAAATGCGACATGGATCAAGGAAGTCTTACTTCTTAAACAGCAGAGTATGATTTATACAACTCTTCCTTCAGCCCTCAGCTTTCCTGAAAAATCTTGTACACCTCAATACCTCTTTTGACTGTTCTTACTGTCGTCATTGGCAAAACTCCTTATTTAAGGAGGTGCACTTCAGATCCAAAAAACCTCCAGATCTGTCAAAGGTTTAAAGAAGATGGAAGGAACCAGCTGTATCAACCCAGCACCAGCAAGCTGTCCTAACATGACCTAGGATCAACAACAACGAGCTTTGGGCATGCCAGCATTCCTACAGGGTAAACACCACTGGTAATAAGCACCCCTGGATGCTTGCAGAACCATGCCAGCGGAGGGAAATCTCCCCAAAGGAATCCTGTCATTCTGGTAAAGGAAGTGTATTTGGCAAAAGCTCAGGCTTCTGCTGACATGGCAGTGTTTGTCAGAGCTCACTGCCCCTGCACACCCCAGCTGCCACAGCTTTTCCTACAGATTACGCTGGTTCAAGGAGCTGCTCCAGCTCTACTAACATAAGGTCAGCCTATATTGGTGTAACTATCTGTGCCAGACTTTCATCCCCTATAGATGTAGTTGTACATAACAAGAGTGTTAAGACAAGACCAAACATCGACGTCCTGTACGTGAAGAGGAGCACTGCACAAGCAGAGCTCAGCCACCTCAGGCAGACGAAGAGTTGCCTAGGAGGGCGCTGGAGCAAACACAAGCTGGAGCAGCTTAAAAGGGCTGCTCTAAGATCCATAGAAGGTGAGTTTCTACAAGCCTAGCTTTTGCAGTATTAGTACATTATCACCTCCATTCCTCTGCCAGAGCCTTATCTCGGAGCAGAGTCAGCACAAGAGAGCGCGTCCTTGGGCCTCAAGTGCTGCTGTTCATAGCCCAGAGCCGTACCTCAAGCTTCCTTTCATCAGCTTGTTAATGCATTAGGGTCTGTTTTCCACATCTCAGCAGCAGATGCTTCCTCCGCCTTCAGAGAGGGATCCATCAGAACTGACTTCTCCAAGACAGCAAATTAGGCCAGTCTCCAATCACCACACAAAGCAGCTCTAAGGCACAGATCGCAAAGGTTGTTCAAGCCCTCCTTGGAAGCACCTTGGCCTGCTTTCTGGCTAGAAAAAAGGACTGGAACCATAATGCTTATTTTTCTATTCTTCCTCAATTTGACAGTCATTTTACCATACAAATGACTAGGCCCAGACTCAGCAAACACAGGACAAGCAGCAGAACATCATCCCATCTCTTTCTTGACCCTCTCTAAGATAACTTCGGAAAAGTGACATCCTCCCCTAACTTGCATAACAGAGGAATTGCTTTCGGTCACGTCTCTGTGCCTCCCTGATGCTCCTGATACAAATAAGACGCTTTTTCTCCATATCAAGTGTCTAAATGGAAGTTGTTCTTCAGCTTCATCCACCCCTTCCCCTTTTTAAAAAAAAAATATTTGAATTAACTCTGAATGCTAGTGTAAAGGTATCACTAGCATGGCATAAGCAAGGCCCTGCTCTGACCATATAGATTTGACAAGCTCCTCCAGACTCCAAAACCAGCTTCTTTAAGACCTCTTTATTCAAATTCCTGAGGATATTTCAAGTCAGACTTCTAACAGTCCTTAACAAACAAAAAACCCCAAGAAAAAACAATCAAACAAAAAACCCAAAGCCCCTCCAAACCCCCAATCAGCATGTAGCAGGAACTCCGTAATTTCACTGCAAGTTTATGGTCTCAATACAATACAGAAAATGGGCATGGTCTTTGTTACAGAAGCAGGTCACCACCTCCAAGGAAACATTTCTCTGACTCTGAACAACAAAAGGTGGAGGAGATAACGGAAGTCAGATTCTTCTTCTGCCTTACCTCATTATTCAGTTATTATCCAGAGACTTCAGCTTGCTGGAGATGATTTTTTTTGGAGATAGCATTCAATTAAATTATGACAGAACACATCAATTAAATTATGACAGAACACATGCATTATATAAGCTGCTGTGTATCAGGAACTACTCCAAATGCAGAGCATGATTTCAGACCCTATTCACTGGTTTGATGGCACGGCTTAAATATATTAAATAAATTACGTCAGTAATAAAAGGGCCAGTAAATACGTACTATGTGAGTTATCCATCAGTTTTCTACAACTAGGAGATGGATGTCTACGTCAGCCACTTCTCGGCACAAAACGAGATCCCAGGGCTATGCCAGTTTAGGGTGGTCAAACACATGCTGATGGGAGAAACCGTTCATGAAGTGAGTAACAGCCGACGACGAGTCATGATGACAGCTGAGGTACCCAAAATATTGTAAAGCACCTTCACCCAGATGCTGCAGGACTTTACAGATCTTAAAAAGCATTTCTAGCCTTCATGGTCATAAATACTACCTAAAAAATTAGACAACAGTCTATAAGTTAATGCCCACGTATGAAAGTGCACAGAAAACAAACACTGAACATGAAGTTTTCTTAGCTTTTTGCGTCACCACATATCCACCCCATCACTTTGTGCTCTGAAGTCCAGAAAAGCATCCAAGTCAACACCAACATTTTTACTAAAGACTCCAAAACTGCACTGCAGACAATGCCTGGAATCCCCCCATACCTGCTGAGATCACCCATAAATTTTTAGTCTGTTCCTCGGTGTAGAAATGGACAGTATCACATGTTCCTACTACTGCTTGTAATTCTGAAAGAACAGGGCTAAACACAGTCATACACTTCTGCTGAGACAGATACATGAGTCAGGAGTGATCCCTCAACAGCCCAAGAAACAGCATCCCCTAGTAAAACTGCAGCTACTCAATCAACATTCGTTCTTTAATTGTACAGTACATTTCATGCCTGTAGGCTGTGCCTCTTTGCTCAGATGCACTTCAGGAGAAATTCCTTTTCAGGCTGGTAAAACACATCTACCACAAGCAGTCTGAGGCCAGACGCGCGAGGAGGCTGAAGCACCAGCAGGCAGCTACACCACCCGCAAGCCCCGCTCTTTCTGTGGGACGAACGGGACCGGGGAAGGAACCAGGCGCTCTGAGCACCGCTCCTGGCTGCGGCGGTTAGCTGTACTGAGCTACCCGAGCGTGCAAAGAAAATGCAGCACAAGACAATATGCACAGTTTCTGAATCTGGGCTATGGTGTCCTGCACAACGCTAAGGCTCTTCAGGACAAGCCAGAGTTGTGTCTGTCGCACATGTGACACTCAACACCCTCAGTGCAGACACTTTACACAAATTCTGGAGCTATGCACGCAATTACCAGGCTCTGAAAGAGCCTTGTAATTTTGTAGCCTTATAAAAGGCTACAAAAATAACCCCTTTATTATTTTGGAGGAACCAGATGACCTTAACAGCCATCAATAAAAAATTACTAAAGGGAGATACCAGATCAGATTGGCTACTGAATTGTCATAGTATGAGAGCTCCAACAAGCACTCGTGATGGCCTCACAACACTTCTGTCTGAAACAAAAAGTGGTAGGAAAATGCTCCAACATACGAGGCAATCATGAGTACTCTGCACATGCACTTAGACTAAATCCTTGTCTCAAGAAAGCAACACATGAGTAAAAATAGTCCTAGGAAGCTTCTATTTTCTGAAGAAAAACACAATCTATCATGAGAATAAGTAAAATCTTCAGAAGGAAAACACATTAGACAAAAACAGTCACTGATGACACTTTTTAATTTGATATGGCCAGACTTTTTCAAAGTAACCTGTAAAACCAACAGAGTAAGACAGAAGTAGAGGATAGGCAAGTATCATATTTACAGTCATTCAAAAGTAATAGCGTAAAAACAAATTGTGGTGACAGAAGCATGGAAACATACAAAGAATAATCTTTTTTAGAACATTATTAGAATTTTATTATATTATCTTCTTAACTATTAAAAGATTCTGTTGCATTTTTTACTGCCTGATTCTAATTCACCAACTCCTCCTCAAAATTACTTGTGATACAAAAAAAAGGAGCCACTTTTTCTGTTTATAAGCAACAAAAACACCTACTTTTGTTTTTCCAGACATCATTGAAGTGGCACAGCAGAGTTAACACCAATGCTCTATTCTTTACCATTAAATTAAAAAAAAAACAGTTGGGTAAAGGGGAAAAAAACAGACCAAGTCAGTGTAATCATTCAGTTGGATTCTGAATGACAATCAGGAAGTAGTCTTTATCTGGAGAGAAAAAAAAAAAAAATTATTTCATTGATATTTGTTCACAGCAACAGTAAATTTCAACATTTTTTCATCTCTCACTGATACACTGTGGGAACTACAGGGTCCTGGCATTCATCCTCAATGAGCACAACAGTCTTGGCATGTCAGATCACTTATTTTGATGAGTCTTACTGAGATAAAGTCTCAGCTTTAGAAACTGCATGCTCCCAAGCCAATTGAATTTAACTCAGTTTGTGCCTAGGAAATAACAGTAGCTGGCACATGCAATGATGGAATCAAAACACGTGGTGCAAGACAGTGATTTCCCATGTCTCACAGGCAGAATACTGGGCTGCAGCGACTGTAGCTGCATTTTTTCCGGAGCAATGCTTATTCCTCTCTTTTCATCCTTCATATGGAAATCAGAGGCTGCCTCAGCATAAACCCCAGAGCCTGTCTTAAGATCTGCCTTGAGCAGTCTCTGCGGAGCAGTCTACTGCAACTGCAACCCCCTCCTTTGGCTCTCCATCAGCACAATCCCACCACAGAGATGATGCGGTATGAAAGAACAAATCTGAGTTCCTGCCACATTAGTGAACTGTAATCATCTCATTGATTCACATTTCATAATTTGATGAAATACTGAGGATGTTTCCTGAAAAGAAGGTTGTCGCTGCTATATTCTACGACTCATGACTACAGCTACAATGTGCTCTATTACTTTTGTCTGAACTGGAAAAATCTATTCAACTCTCTTGCTTTACCACTTAGTCTACAGTGCTGAACTGAAATTGCTCTCAAAACATATTCCTTTCCAACTCCTGTGGTTTTATACTGAAAAACACAAAGCATGAGAGGCTGCAACATGCTCTCAAACACTATTTAACGCTTTCTACTTTGATCAACATGAAATGAGGAAAGTGATTTCCCACATTCAAACACAAAAAAGCAAACTTAGGTCAAGAAAAAGGTTTCAACTTTGAAGAAAGCAAAACAGCTTCTTGGAAGAGATTATACAGTACGAATAAAAGCAGCAGGCAGAACTTTTCTCTCAGCCTGGCAGTGTCAATCTCATGAGAAAAGAATCCTGCTGGATTCCCTGATGCCTGCTTTCGCCCCACTCACTTTTACCTGGTGCAACCATGATTTCATTTTTCTTGGAGCGGATCCGCAGGAATGTGAGGTCATTCTGGGGATCAATGTCCCGCACTGTGCTCCTTGCCTTCATGATGAAGCTGTGCATGAGGCCCGCATACTGAATCGTTGTGGAGTTGTCCATAGTACTTTTGATAGGAATACCTGCAAGAAACAGGGGACAGCAAAGGTCAGCGACAAAACTCCAGAACTAGCTCCTCCTTGGGCATCATCAGGTCCAACTGGAGTGGCTATCTAACCTAGGCAGGTGTTGTGGCTACATCAGGGATTAGGAGTGTTCTTTTAAGCCTTTAAAAAGAACAACATGAACAGAACTCATGGGTTGAGATAGATAGCTTAATAGGGCGGGAAAGAAAAGAATAATCATAATAATGATGATAAAAGAAAATACAAAACACTGGCACAGGTTGCCCAGAGAGGGGGTAAATGCCCCATCCCTGGAAATATCCCAGGTCAGCTTGGACGGGGCTCTGAGCAACCTGATCCAATTGAAGACGTCCCTGCTCATGGCAGGGGAGTTGGACTAGATGGCCTGCAAATGTCCCTTCCAGCCCAAACCGTTCTATGATTCTATAACATAGGATGTGGAAAGGCTAAGATCTGGAACCACAGGTGTAGGTGAGAACTGTTTACCTCTAGTAGCATCAGTGCTTTACTTTTGCTTTTTCATATATTTGTTTTTTTTTTTTTTAAATGAGATTTATAAATAGAACCTACAAAAGCGTCTTGTCTGGACATTTGTAAGGGGGGGGGGGGCACACGACGACATTCCGATATTTCAGTTTTGTTCTCCTGACTGGGGACAGCATTTCCTTTCAGAAATAGACTCCTGAACGTCAGCTAAATGACATTCAAGTAATCTAGGCTGGAATTGTTGTTTATTATACAGGACATTAGCTGCTGCATCACAGCTACAAAGCTGAGGCTCCAATGTTTAGCCATAAGAGTTGATGCAGTCCTGTGAGGTCCCTGGTTCAATGCCTGTGCACCAGCCAAAAGAGCAGACACACCGACACTGTTTGGCCAGAGCTTTCCCTCCCTCCCCAGAGTTTTCCCACAAAAACCTAGCCAAAATTCAGCTCGCATGTCAGAACAATGCAGCAGCAAACTACCAAATACTGGCATGGCAGAAAAACTGCTGCAGGTGTATGTTTAAATATTCACTATCACGAAAAAGCAGCAAGCAGGAACACAAGCTATATAAAAGCACACAATGCTCTGACCTTCAATATATTCACATATAGCTACTATCTGTCATATTTTCAAAGGATTATTTCCAGGAAATATTCAATTTAAATTGATAATCACACAATTTTAAAAAGTTGGGCTGCTCAGAGTGCATTTAGAGTGCTCTGAACAAGTCTGCTCTGTTGGACCCCTCAATGACTCCAAAGAGAGACAACCAGCTTATGAGTCTGAGGCCATGAGCACAAGACAGCTGCTAAGCTACTTGAGTCTGCCAAGACAGCAGCATTCTGGACATGCACAGCGGCAAGATTTCAGATGTCATGAGAGCTTTTAGTGCTGCTGATAAATGCTTTGACAGAACACAGTCTCAAACACTGTCATAACTCAAATATTTCTAAGCTTTTGCAATTTATTTTATCTAATTTATTTCCTAAAATAATAAAGTGAGCTTGCAGAAAAGCAGAAATGGGAATCCAGTTTTCTCTTGTAGCCTAACTATTGTCTATCTGCTTTGGCTACAGGAAAACCTTTGCTAAAGGCAAACTGTAATCTAAATGCAAGTAGTACAACCAGCAGTCCTTAAAGCACACGTTTAAAATAAGTTATATCTCAGAAAATCGAGACTGACACAGTACCTTCAGAATTAACAACAATGATTCCTTGCACTCCTTTTTGGCTCTGAATTCGCTTCAGTGTTTCTTCCACCTCAGCCTGCAAACGGAGAAAGCACAAGTCAATAGAATATTACAGCTGCTATTTGCCTTTCACCAAAGCTTTGTAATAATGTGTCTGAAAATAAAGCTGCACAGAGGTGATTCAAAGAGATCCTACCCTATGCTGTTCTATACAGAAAAGTGTCTCTGTAGTTTGGTACTGCCTTTTCTGCATGACCTTTTCAGTTATTTCCCATCTCTCTTCGCTCATTTGTGATCATAATCTTGTGGAAACTTGGAACTCCCCTCTAAGCTTTCCCTCTCTCCTCCTCCCCAACCCTCCCACAACCTCATGCATCAGCTCTTTACTGTAGGCTGGCAACTGGAAGACTGCTTAGTCAGACTGCTACAATTTAGGCACTGAGCAAAAATCAGGTACGAAAATATACATGGTATTTATCAGAAAAGTAGAAAAAGATACACTCTGGGTGCAAGACCACCTTCCCTTTTATCAAATGAATGCTAAGAGTGACTACAAATAAGAAAAGTGAGGGGAAAAACAATGAATAAATGCTATTTATTTATAACTATAATTTGTGCTGGGATAGCTACAAGATTACAAGCAGTAACAATAATTTACAACTTTGCAAAATCAACTTAAAAAAAGAAATTAAAACTAAAGGCCAAGGCAGTAGTCTCTTTGCCTTCAGATCACCATCAACTTCAGAAGAGCTTTCAAACCCTTCTGCACATCTTCCGTTGCTACAGGACATCAATAAAAATTTAACTATGGATCCTCCAACAGGGTCATAAAACCTCAGCACCTCAGCTGTCTTCCACAGCTGGGTGGATATTTAGCATTTTTTATTCCCATTAAAGGAAACTGAGACAAGGCAGTGTCCCACAGAAATGGTCTAGGAGAGAAGATAGGAATCACCTGAACTCGGGAAAGGCGAGACCTATAATGGGGCATTTGGCCAAGACGGCTGCGTTTCTTAGGTGTTGTGAATAACCCTCTCTCCACTTCTACCCCGCAGCAAATGAACACAGTCGTCTTATAAGCCCTGTTCCCTGGGAAGAGGCCTTGTCCTAACAAAACGACGTGGCCTCAACCTCAGAACTACTAGCAAACTCTCTGCAGAGTGTTGTTAGTACAAGTAGCTTGGGGTAACACAAACTGTGGCTGGTAAGAGATGGCACGACCTGAGTTTGTCTTTATGAATCAGAGGTTTTCTGTGTTATCCAGAATAGAAAAATTCAGTCTTTTCAACAAAGCTCTTCATTATTTCTGAATGCTGGACTATTTTCAAGTGGAAGACAAGGGAAGTAAAACAAAGAACAAACTACAGCGCTGAGAGAAATACGGTAGCACACTATTAGGTCTGAAATAACTTTCTGACTTCTTACTAGCAGTATTTATGTCCTGATTCGTTAAATACTTTCCTTCGTTGGACCTTAACAAACCCGTTTGGATGCAAAGAAGCATCCACACAGAATGATACCAATTTTTAATTTCTTCTAACAACCACCAAGGTGGGGTGATCTGCTCTAACAGTTCACTGCTGTTGATGCGGGAAGGTCTTGCTCCTCCTGTTCACACTCCCCGACACACACGTAGCGCTTCACACACACCAGCTCTGGTGCTTGTTCAACACCTCTGCAAGCCAGTTCAACTCACTAGACTATGAAAAATATTACTGAGAAAAAAAATTAAATATTTAACTCCTAAAAAAACCAAAAACTATCTTAAAAAAGGGCTGAATAGTTACAAGAGACAGTATATGGGGAAGGAGAGGTACACCCTGGGAAAGGAGGATAAATACTCTCCCATCACCAATTTGCTCTCATATAACCTTTGCTGCATATACAACAGTAGCCTTTACCTTCCTGTTTTCATCTAGAAAGCTTTAACCCCCTAGGTTTGCCTAAAAAATACATTTTATGAGACCATTTTGATTTTCCACCTACAACTTCGGTCAGTATTTAATTCTTTAGACGTTTTTCCACATATTCTGGTCCCCAATTTCACGAGTATGCGCTAGCCAACGATACATTTGAACAGGAAGCAACCTCCAATACAATTACCATAAAATAAATATGTTCCAAGTTCCACAAAACAGCCTTTTACACCAGTCTTTTTTTTCCCGACTGCCTTCAGCTTTCGGAATTGTAACCTGCTAGCCCTAAGAAACGCAGGATGTCCTCCGAACGCCTTCAGCCTGCCATCACACGGCGCACGCAGCTCGGGGCTCCACAGGATTAACTGGAGGTTGGTGGGAGTCGTACGGTCCCCCCGCGGTGACTGTGGGGCAGGAGCCCACGGCCCGCGCTGCCAGGCAGGCTGGGCGCAGTGGACGGTGGAAGACCTCCGTGCCAAAGCAGGCCCCCCCTCCTCCC
>NW_010554882.1:935-1272 GCF_000687285.1 Phaethon lepturus | reverse complement strand
AGTTCAGCATTTGATCTGACGGCCCCGGGGGGCTGGCGCATCGTTTTTATATGAGTACAAAGAGTCGTCTCTTAATGAAAGTCCCAGCCCGGCTCCCCGTCTTCCCCACCCTGCCGGAGCAGGCGGCCAAACCTCCGCCATCCCGTTGGGGATGTCAGGAGCCCACGGTCCCCAAGGAGGGTGAGCTCGGAGCCCGGCACTGAGGCTTGAATCCCCATCGTGGCGTGGGACTGGGCAGGATCGCTAGTGGCTTTCCACGTGGGCCCCAGTTTCCCCATCCACCGGGGGCCTGTGCCAGCCCAGCCACAGCACCGCGCTGCTTCCCCACCTGACCCAT
>NW_010554882.1:248-907 GCF_000687285.1 Phaethon lepturus | reverse complement strand
ACAGCCCCGCGATGCTTCCCCAGCTGCTCCATCCCTTTGCAGAGGTGCCCGTGCATCATGCAGCAAAGAGAAACCAAGTTGTGGGGAGTGAAGGGAGACGGGTGCTCCCCAGCAGCGGTGTGTGCTTGCCTCCCTGCTGGAGGTCAAATTTCCAGGCTGAGCCTCTCGACTGAGCTCTTGGAACCCTTTTAAACCTCCAGCCAAAGCATAAGGGCTCCTTTTCCAGGCTGTGCGAGTGGGCACGTTCTCCCCAAACCCAGCTGGGCTTTGGTGGGCAGGAGCTGCGGGCAGCTTGGGAGCCTGATGTGGGGCAGAGGGACCCTGGCAGGACCTCGAGCTTCAGACAAGGGGCTCAGAGGGGGTTTGCACCGGGAGCAGGATGGCATGCGAAGTTCTGAAGCCTGGTGTCCCGAACACAGCCCCCCAGCTGCGCAAGAGCGAAAAGGAAACCCAGAACATAGTTAAACACCGAGATTCAGCTTGTGATTTTCAAGCCCCTGGGGCTTGGCCAGACTATAAAGGTCTGGGTTTGGAAGCTGCAGCGCAGCTGGTGCTCCCCAGCGAGCGGGGCTGCTGGCAGCACGGGCCGCCCGGGTGCCGCTCCCCAGGGGACCCCAGGGGATGTGGCCTCACAGTCCTCGGGCATCCCAAAGCGCTGG
>NW_010554882.1:0-232 GCF_000687285.1 Phaethon lepturus | reverse complement strand
TGCCGAGTCCAGCCTGGGATTCCTGTGGCCATCCACAGCCAGGAAAATCGTGTTGTCGAGCAGGACGAGCTCTGAGCCCACAGGAGCAGCACTGGAGGGGGGGAGCTCAGTGGGGCTGTGTTTGGGGCGTGCTAAATTCAGGTGGCCCGTGGCCACGCAGTCTCGGTGCCACGGGACGGGCGGCGTGGGTGGGAGGCCGTCAGCGCGGCGTGCCTGCCCTCTGCCCGCTGAG
>NW_010554881.1:5403-18056 GCF_000687285.1 Phaethon lepturus | reverse complement strand
TCGGGGGTCTGGGAGAAGGCTCCCGCGGACCCGTCGTTCTCCCCGGCATGGGATGGGCGAGCCCTGCGAGCGCGGTGCCTGCTCGCCAGCCGCCGGCATGAAAGAAGGAGCGGACTGGGAGTCGTGGGACGCGCCGCTGGGTTTTCTGGAGGGCTCCCAGATGGGCAACAGGAGCAACGTGTCCTTCCTGCAGCTCTTTAAGAACATCAACCTGGAGCGATCCGACGGGATGCAGGGGGACAGCTCCGACGTGGTGCGGATTGTCATCTCCCTGGTGTACTCCGTGGTGTGTGCCCTGGGGCTGGTAGGCAACCTGCTGGTGCTCTACCTGATGAAAAGCAAACAAGGCTGGAGAAAGTCCTCCATCAACCTCTTTGTGACCAGCCTGGCAGTGACTGACTTCCAGTTTGTGCTGACCTTGCCCTTCTGGGCGGTGGAGAATGCGCTGGACTTCAACTGGCTCTTCGGCAAGGCGATGTGTAAGATTGTCTCATATGTTACAGCCATGAATATGTATGCCAGTGTCTTCTTTCTCACTGCCATGAGTGTGGCTCGATACCGCTCTGTGGCTTCAGCCTTGAAAAATCAGCGGCGAGGTCACCCGCTGGGTGGCTGCTGCTCTGCCAAGTGGCTTTGTGCACTCATCTGGCTGTCAGCTATCCTGGCTTCCCTGCCTCATGCCATTTTTTCCACCACTGCCACCGTCTTTGATGATGTGCTCTGCCTTGTCAAGTTCCCCGAGGGCCGAGGCAGCAATGCTCAGTTCTGGCTGGGTCTGTACCACATCCAGAAGGTGCTGCTGGGCTTCGTGGTGCCACTGGTCATCATCAGCCTCTGCTACTTGCTCCTAGTACGGTTCATCAGTGACAAGCATTTTGGCAGCACCTGCAGTGGCCCCAGTATCAAGCGCCGCTCCAAAGTGACTAAGTCAGTGTCCATCGTGGTGCTGTCTTTCTTCTTGTGCTGGCTGCCTAACCAAGCGCTCACAACATGGGGCATCCTCATCAAACTGAATGTGGTACACTTCAGTACTGAGTACTTCCTCTCCCAAGTGTACCTTTTCCCCATCAGCGTGTGCCTGGCACACTCCAACAGCTGCCTCAATCCCATTCTCTACTGCCTCATGCGTAGGGAGTTTCGCAAGGCACTGAAGAGCCTCCTCTGGAGGATCACCTCACCTTCCCTCACCACCATGCGCCCTTTCACCGACACCACCAAGCCCGAGCAGGAGGAGCAGGCCCTGCACACCTTGGTGCCTGTCCACCCTGTCGCTGCTTCTTCCCCTGCTGCAACCGTCCAGCCGGAGGTGGCCTACTACCCCCCTGGGGTGGTGATGTACAGCAGCCGCTATGACCTGCTGCCCGCTAGCTCCACGGAGCAGCGCTGCTGAGATGGGCAGGGGGCTCTGGGGGGTGGGACTGTGGGGTCTGTGCAAGATGTGGCCCTGGTATATTGAATCCCTGGTAGAGACAAGGGGAGAAGGGATGGCTGGAGGAGGGATGGGTAAAGGAGGGTTTCTGTATGAGAGATGCTCTTTTGGGGTTGTATCTGCTCTTGGAAGCTTGTTGATGGAAATTACTGTCTTGAAAATGTCGCCCAGGTTGGAGAACAAGAGGAGGAGGAGGAGGCAGTGGTGGAGCACTGGGGATTGGGGTGTCTCTATGAGATGCTTTTTAGTGCTAGCACCTGTTCTGGGGAAGAGGAACTGGGGAGGGTGATGGACTCCATCCAGGGAGGCTGCAGGATGTTCAGGGAACCATAAGAAGGAGAGGGGCTGGATGGGGTGGAGCGAGGCTGGGAGGCCTCAGCTGTGTCCCCCCAACCTGGAGCTGCAAGCAGCAAGGGACCAGCAGCTCTCCCACCCCCGTGCGTGTTTGTGGCAGGGGGAGGGAGCTGAGCTGCTTTCTCACTGCTGCATGGTGATGTACGTGATGCCAGCTGGGCTGTGGTCACTGCTCCCCGGGCTCCAGGGAGGGCACAGGAATCGGGCAGCCTGTGTCCTATTTCGTACCTGTCCTGATGGGAACAGCCAGGAGAAGTGGGTACAAGGCTCCTGCTTGTTCAGTCTTGGCCCTTTTCCCCTCTCTCAGGGAGCCAGGAAAGAGAGGGGACAAGGAGCACTGTGCTCCTCTATGGATCAGTGTAGGATCTGCTTTTGCAGCTACCCCCATCCCCTCTGCTGCTGCCAGGATACAGAGCAACCAGACAGCCAAGGAGAAACCCAAGGACTGGACTCACAGCTTGACGGAGAGGTGTTGCTTTGCCTGGCTTTGGAGGGGAGGGTGTGAGCCCCTCGACAACATGTTGCCAAGCCTCTCTCCAGGCTGCCTGGGGGGCCAACCCACAGCCCCAAGACACGTGCGGCAAGGCAGGCATCTCTCCCAAGGCACTGAGGCTGCAGGCTTTGTTCTCGCTGTGCTTCAGACTGTTTGTATTTCACTCCAGGAAATCAGCACAACTGTAAATAAAAAAAGGGGAAAAAGAAACAAATCATAGCCACTTCAAGCTGCTTGCTCTGGGATACTTCTAAAACCAAACACAAAGGTTTTTGTTCTGCAAAAGTGTTTGTTAAGGGTCTGCACTGATACTTGCCAGTGTTTCAATTAACTCCAGTTCAATTCCTCTGGTGTGAGCAGCCCTAGAGGCTGCAGTTCAGTGCTTTCACACCTTGGAGAAGGGCAGGGACAATGCCTGTCCCAGCCTGTGTTCCAGAGAAACATCTGGGAAATAATTTGATGTTGATCTGATATGAACTTTTAAGGGCATGAAAAAAGTGTAATTTTAATCTGTGAAACTTTTTATGGTAAGTTTATATATTTACTTTTTTTTTTTAATTATGAGGAAAAAATTAAATTGAAAGGTCAAAAAATTTCTTTTAGAAGTGCAGCAGATCTGGTTTTGCTGTCAAAATGCAAGTTCATTAATCCCCAATACTGCATATGGGATGAATATATAAATACAATATTCAAAACCTCTCTCTATTTCCAGCCCCTTCCCCTGCAGCCTAACTTAAACATCTTCCCGACTCTACTAAAAAAGCATTTCTGTAGTGGGTTTTTTGTCACCCTTAAATACTGATGTGGAGCAAACTTCCTATTTCTGTCCAGAGAAAATTGCAGGGCTGTTAGTGGCAATTATGCTTTGCAGACTCTGTTAGGTTTACTGTGCATGTCGGTAATTCCTGTTGTAAAATTCAGGTTTGGTCTGGAAGCAGCTGGTTCTGCTACTTGCAAGGAGAAGCTCTTGTTCTCTCTTTTTCAAGGCAGAAGAGATGTGGGAAGTTGCTGACTGGGAAGATACAGGTGCCTGGAGACAAGCAGCAGAAGTGAGCTGGCAGCTGGTGGACATCCTTATGCAGATGCAAAGACTCTGAAGAAATCAGATATATCCATAGAAGAACTTGAGCATCGAAGTACTGTACAAGTGCCCCCGCTAAGTTCCTAAATCGTGACTTGGCTGCCAGTTGAAGTCTGTAGGTACTTAAAGTTTTTTCTAGTAAAAGTTTTTGTGCCTAGAGGTCTGCTCCTGAGCATGCCTAAATCTGCTTGTCTGTAGCACTTATCTCTGTGCTTCATGGGGATCTCTCAGTCAGGACTGGCCGCAGTGTGTATCCTAAGTGAGGGAGGCAGCTCTGCATCCCAACACAGAACACCCTGTGCCAGGCCAACTAAGTTAGGACTTAACTTAATCTTAACTTATTCCCCCCCATCCCTTTGCATCTATGTCTAGATGTGCTTCCTCTGTTCCACCTTCAATGCATGTGCAGATTATGCTCCTTCCTCTTCCCTTCTGAAACACTAAATAAGTGGGCAGAGCTTTCAGCTACAGCCTAGGAAACTCAGCTTCCCCCCTTTCACATCTCTGGGCTACTCTGTAAATGTGCTCAAATCCTCTGGCTTGAAACAATTCCTTGTTGCATGAGTTGCTTCACCATTGCTGAATCATAAAGGGAAAGCAAGCCCTTGAACACTGCTTTACAGCATAGTGGTCAGGGTGTGAGCTCCAAAGAGCAAGTGCCAAGATTTTTTTCCTTGTAAATACAAAAGAGAAATCAGATCCAGGTCCGGATTCTAGGTCTCCCCTCTCCGAGAACAACAATTACCTTGCTCCCAGCTCCCCATTCAATTAAAGTTTCAGTATGCCATGCAAGAGCCTGAGAGTATTCTAGACTTACAAATCTAGCACCTTAATCTGTCAAAGGATTTGCAGGAAATGCATTTGAGTCTCATGTGTTCTAGGAGGAAGCCCTAAGGCCTGCGTTAGCTGATGAAGAAAGCTACACTGTTGTGTGAGAAAAGGATACCATGAACACTTAACTCAGGGAGAGTTAAGAGCTCAGAGAGATCTAACTGTGTCTCTACAGGCCAGGAGCAAGTACCTAAATTAAGAAGAGGAGATGAATCTCAAAGCCAGACTCTCTTCCTAGTGTTTGCTTTTGAACAGCATAGATTCTTGCCTGGCTTGCTGGAATTTTAATCCCTATCCTGATGCTGAAATGTTCTTGTGCATTATATAGAAAGCTATCCAGGTGTCTAAAGCATAACTATGAATTTAATAAATAAAATTGCCTAAAAGACATCCTCTCTGTTGCTCAGCATGACAAAACCCATGTGCTTTTGTGGATGCCAATGTAGACATAATTTTATGCCAGCAAAACAACATAGTAAAATAAATGATGTTCAGAACAACCCATAGTTAGCCCAGAATACAAGCAAGATACAATGCTCAGAGGAAGCCCCTGGTGTCTGACCACTAAAGATGTAAAAACCTTACATTTGGCAAGTCACAGGAATGGGAAAATACCTGGGGTGTGTAGGGACTGGACTGTGGACTTAGAGGGCAGCTCTCTTTTAAGCCACTGATCCACCAGTGTAAGTCATCAATCTGCTGTTCGAAGGGGGCATGCCCACCCACAGTTGGCTAAATGTTGCTTTGGGCCAGACTGGATCAACATGTGTCCAGCATGGCCAAAGAGCTCTGCTCTAGCTGTGCATGGGCCGAGAGAAATTTTTCTTCACGTGTGCTGTGATGCCAACCAGCAGCGCATGAAGTCTGGGCCGGGTGACTGCATGGGCAGGAGCACCAGCCCGGGCATTGCAAGGAAGGGCAGTTGCTCTGAGTATGCACACAGCATCAAGCCTGTGGCCTGAGCAGAAGCTCCATCTTTGAGACCACACGTTAACAACAAATCCTGCTGAGTGTCTGGGGGTTTCCTAAGCATCAGGACAACACTCTTCAAAATCACTCCTGTTTCCTCTGAATGTTCATGTCTTCATTTGTAAACAATCGTTTTGTCATGGGCTAAAATAAACACAGCTGAAGGATACAAAAAAATACTTACGGAGTTCTTTAAGAGATTTTTGTGACTGACCTCCTCCTGTTGGAGATTCCTGGTGGGGTGCTGGTGGAGAGGTGCACATTGCCACAGAACAGTAGTGACTCGATGGTGCAGGCTGACATCTAGTGACAAAATGAAATAACCTCTAAAGCGCAGATATTCTCATTAGGCACTGACTGTGCTCGTCTAAGGACTTTAAAATACCTCTTCCCTGAAATAACTAACCGAACTCTTAATGTAATAGCAACCTCCAACTGCATTTCCAGGTTTCCCTTTGAAATGCCTCTTCAGTAGCAATACGGCTTCACTTCCTCTGAGTTATTTTGGTACTCAATTCAGCAGTAAAAAAAATCCGTTCCCCTTCATTCCCGTTCCTGACTGTCTGCTTTAAAACTTGATTATTCAATTGAGTGCCTGTGCAGAAGCTCTGATCTAATCAGTATCCCTGAGCTTGGGCAGGCATAGGTATGGGTGCAGTGCAGCTCAAGGACGTTAGATTGGGAGCTCGGATCTCCAATTTTTTCTCTCAAAAGAGAGATTCCAATTAATCCATTCAGAAAGGGTTGTTGAAAATATCTTTTTGTCATGACTAAGCAGTTATAAGAATCTCCTCCAGGTACATTCTCAGCATCAGTCAGTGAAGCAGCGGTTGAGACAAAGTCTGCAAGAAGAGGCTGGGAAGCCAGCTAACTAATTCTTTTTTAACCAGTACAAGCTAGGGGCTGATCCAGCAGCTTTGCAATGACCTGGGGATCCTGGTGGATGTGTTGAACGTGAGCCAGCAATGTGCCCTTGCAGCAAAAGCAGCCAACAGCATCCTGGGCTGCATTAGGCAGAGCACTGCTAGCAGATCAAGGGAGGTGATCTTTCCCCTCTGCTCGGCCTGGTGAGACACATCTGAGTGCTGGGTTCAGTTCTGAGCTCCCCAGTATACGAGAGATGAACTTACTGGAGATGCTTCAGTATGATAATAGAATCATAGTGTAGTTTGTGTTGGAAGGGACCTTTAAAGGTCATCTAGTTCAACCCCTCTGCAATGAGCAGGGACATCTTCAACTCGCTCAGGTTGCTCAGAGACCCGTCCAACCTCACCTTGAACACTTCCAGGGATGGGGCATCTACCACCTCTCTGGGAAACCTGGGCCAGTGTTTCACCACCCTCAGTGTGAAAAATTTCTTCCTTATCTCTAGTCTAAATCTGCCCTCTTTTAATTTAAAACCATTACGCCATGTCCTATTGCTACAGACCCTGCTAAAAAGTCTGTCCCCACCTTTCTTCTAAGCCCCCTTTAAGTCCTGGCAGGCTGCAGTAAGGTCTTCCCAGAGCCTTCTCTTCTCCAGGCTGAACAACCCCAACTCTCTCAGTCTGTCCTCACAGCAGAGCTGTTCCATCCCTCTGCCCATTGTTGTGGCCTCCTCTGGACCCGCTCCAACAGGTCCATGTCTTTCCTGTGCTGAGGGCTCCAGAGCTGGACACAGGACTCCAGGCGGGGTCTCAGCCGAGCAGAGCAGAGGGGCAGAATCCCCTCCCTCAACCTGCTGGCCTCACTGCTTTTGACGTAGGGCTTGGAGCATGTGCCGTGTGAGGAGAGGCTGACAGAGCTGGGTTTGTTCAGCCTGAAGCTGAGAAGGATTTGAGGGGATCTTATCAATGTGTGTAAATATCTGAAGGGTGTGGGAATTAAAGACGATGGAACCAGACTCTTCTCAGTGTTGTCCAGGGAAAGGACAAGAGGCGATAGGCACAAACTGAAGTTCAATAAATTTTATTTAAATGGAAAAATAACCCTTTTTTATGGTGGGTGTAGTCCAGAGCTGGAGCAGGTTGCCCAGAGAGGTTGTGGAGTCTCCATCTTTGGAGATACTCAGAACTTGAGCGACAAAGCCTGACCAGCCTGCATTAGCAACTCTGCGCTGAGCAGGAGGATTCAACTAGGTCATCTCCAGTGGCAATCCCAACTATTCTGTCCTTCTGTGTGATTCTATGATGGCAAATAAATTGCAGTGAATACGTCTTTTTTCCAATATAGTAGAATTAGCACATGTCTGTCTTGCCTGACATTTATCCTGAAAAGCATTGAAAAATTTTATGCCCTCAAATCATCTTTTACTGTATATTTCTGCTGAAACAGCTTTGTGGGGGGCTCAGAGGAAATATACTCTTCCTTTTGCCCACCAAAAGGCATTTCCTTCTGAACTCCAGTCCCCTATTCATAGGCAAATCCAGTGTTGCATATAGAAGTAGAGAGCTGCCCATGAGCCCCTGGACTGAAGGTAGCAGGGATGCTACAGCACTGTATTAAACAACAGCTCAACATTCTTTTCAACAGTGAAAAGAAGAATCTAGTCTGAATTTCAGATTTGGGATTACATTTTCAGAGACATAGACTGAAATCTTGAATTTTGAGCACACTTGATATAAAGTCATTCCAAATAAAATATTCAAAAAACCAAAACTCCTGTCAGTAAAGAACAACATCCTTTGATAAGTAGCCATCTCTCTCTCAGAGATAATAATTGTTTTAACGACTGTTTTATTACCACATTTTGCAATGTACTGGCAATCTAACAAAATACTTGGGATATATTTCTTAAAGGTGTACTTATGGGTCTTGGGTGTTATGTTGGAATTTCAGCACTTATTAAAGAAACAAACATTTCAGCCCTTAAAATTCCTGCAATCTGATAACCTGCAAATTGGTATTGCAAGATGGCTTTTCTTTTATATATATAAAATAATCAGATCTGAATGTTGAAAAGCAAAACAAATCATTTGAGATACATTTGCACTTACACGGTGATCCGGCAGCCACGCACCTCCAGGCTAGTGCTCCCAGCTTTGAAGAAAAGGCATCTCTGCCAGAACCTTTCCCTTTCCCTCATGCTACTCCTTAGACCCCACAGTTCTGCTATTTCCCCCTCTCCTCCACAGCACCTAATGAGCAGAGGGGCCCTGAAACAGAGGTGTCAAAAAGCCCGAGGCTGCCTTATTGTCCTCACTATGTGCTGTGACCACTGTCCCTGCCTCCTGATGCACCTTACCTGTTGGGAACCAATGCAACAAAAATTCATCTGCCAAACAAACAGGGGACAGCTGCACTGCAGGATTGGCTCTTGGCATTAGCACTGAAGGTTTTGAAGGCTAGATTCCACCGTGAGTTTGATGCTGAGAATGTCCTTGTGGGCTCCTACCACCACGTGTCCATATGGCAGTGTCTTCTTTGGCATTACACAGCTGGTTACGGCTAGTAGCAAGCAACTTTCCTTTGATGTCTACACACGAAAAGAAAGAGGATTGAACTGCAGCGGTGCATCGCTCTAAGGAAACTTCAGAGAAAGATGAAACAGAGCGGCACAGGACTGAGGTTAGGAAGAGATGCAAGGACAGGCGGCTGCTGCGCGCGGGAGAAGTGCTATAATGTCATCGAGCACTGGGGGGCAACGAAGCACCCACCCTTCGGGGAGGGACGCACTCGACCCTCAGAACGGCGGCAGCCCCACTCTCTTTCCTCCGCGGAGCAGGCGTAGCCTTTGATAATTATCGTTTCAAAAAGCGATCAGTTTTTTAGAAAAGGTCACAGATCTCTCGCCTTGAAAATAACAGGCAGGATCTGCTTATCTCAGTCTGCTGTGAAACCAGAGTGGAAAGCACGGAATTTTGTTTTCCCACTACTGCAAGTACTTACCTGGAGCAACACAAGGCAGTACTCTCTGGTTTGATGCCTCTGCATGAGGTGAAGTCATTATCTTTAATACACAGGTAAAACATTAATACACGGGGAGGTAAAAAGTTAATTTCCAAGAAGTAATTTTAGGAAATACAACAGATTAACACACCTTGCATACTAAAGGAACAATGTATGAAACTGAATACACTGTAGAAGGCAACAGAATTACAAATCGCTTTTCACAGTTTAGTCTTGGACAAGTGGTCCTGAACATTTGCTGCTTAAATAAAAGAAGAAGGAGCAGCTAGGGAATGAGAAATGAATGCTGGAAACTTGGAGGGAAAATTTTGGTTTATAGGTCATTTTTTATAACTTTATCATGCCAAAAATCATTTGAAGACATTTTACCACAGATACTTCCACCCTTTTCCTCCGTGAAGCAATCCTGCTACAGTTCAGAAATATCAAATGTCATCATTGCCACATCTCCTACTTAGACAGTTTTGCCTAACTTTTGACATGCTGCAGGGCCTGGTACCAATTCATGGGAATCAATGCTAAAGCTGTGAGTTCTGCCAAGGCAAAGACATTTATGATTTGTCCTGACTTGTGCAGTTTATCTGGAAGAAAATTGTCTCCCACAAACCACCTGAGTTGCTTGTTTTCAAGGAAGTCAAAGAAACTTATTGAGACTGCTGTGAAAGACAGAATGAACATTGGGAAAAAAAACCCCACAATTATGACATTATTAATACTGCAAGTCCTCTAAACAACAGAACCAAAACTTCCTCGAAGGACTTGCTTGCATGACATGCCTGCTTATTAAATGGGAATAAGTGTCAGCCATTCATAAGAGAAAGAAAAAGGAAAGTGTCATGACGATAAAATGGCTTCTTTCCTGCCTTGTTTCATTCAGCCATGACTAGATCTGTTAAAATGGGAAGGAGGAGGGGTTGGGTATGTCAAGACATCTTGTCTTTATCTAAATGTATCATTTGCATAAACAAGATACAGAGAAGATCTTTATTTAGTTGATTTTATGTATATGGAAATAAAACCAGATGAGAAAGATCAGACCCAGCATACTTCTACCTTTGAAATTCACCTCATTGCAATAAAAGCTGATATTAAGTGCAATAATGGATCACATTGATAACTCAAGTCCTGAACTAATGTAAAAGGACAGAAAAGGTGGAACTTCTTAAATTAGTAGCACCACAGTACAGTTCTTCAATGCCTTTAACATTTTTAGCATTTTAGCATTTTTATTCCTGGAAGAAATACTCACTTTATCCCTTCTCTTAAATTAGTAACATTTTAGATTGTTTTCAGTAACACCTGAACTACATTTTCAACTTCAGAATAAGCATCGTCATAATTTTTCTGTTTTAAACACTGGTTTTCAAATTGTACGCAGTTTTTTGTCTACTTGTGACTTTTGATGAAGACCCATTAAGAAAGAAATTATTTTGAAATCTTAGAAGCAAGTATAGGATGTTTTTATGGAGACATTTCCAAAGAAAAACTGGCTCTATTCTGTTTTGTGTTCTGTGGCATGCAGTGAATTTTAAAAGGAAAGATCATGATAATGATGATAATGTGAGTTCCTCAAACAGTTTTCTCTGAACAAATTTGTAAATAAAAGCTTTGATATACATGGTGGTCGCACCTCTTTTCTCTCTGTGATTCTCTCACAATTCTAGTTACGTCTTACTACGTTGCTACAGATCTACAGTCTCTGTGGGCCTGAATCAATGCCAGCTTTCTTCTTGTGTAACACAACAGAGGTAGCACTGACCATTCAAATCGCAATGTTCTGACGGCATTAAACCTCAGAGAAAATATTGACAAAGACATAGGCAAATATTGCAACGTTCCTTTCCCAGCCTCACACTGGAGTTGGAGCTTTATGACCTCAGCTCTGGGAGCACAGGTTTACATGGTGCTTTGAGTCCTGCAGCCATGTAAAACCAGATCACCTCTTCCTTTCTTCTTCTTCCTCTTCTTCTGTTTTTATGGCTCCACAGAAGCCTCACTCTTCCCTTAAAAATTCTTCCTCCCAGCAGGTATACTAAGTTAATAGAAATTAGTGAGTTAATGATGGCATAAAGCAAATTGAGAAGACAACCATCCTTCATTTTCTGGGCTTCTGCTGTGTGTCCCAGTTGAGACCCTTGTGCTTCAGCTATCTCAGCACCTACAAAGTGTTTCAAGCACAGTCCAGGGGCTCAGTCTTCCATGGGTGTGACATGAGGGGGATTCATGAAGAGCCACTGAAGGAAAGAAACCATAAAACGTGGCTTCTTCATAAGGCAGGATGAAGGACCCGTGAAGAAAGCTAAGGTTTGCCATGCATTGAGCCCTGTTTTGGGCCTGCAGTGGAGACACAATCATCAACAGGAAAAGGTAGCTGAGACTTCCATAGGCTTGTTATAATTAATAAGAGTTTACCTACGGGAAAGTTGTTTTTCCCAAGAATAAATGACTCGCTCTGCTCTTGAGAACATACATAAAGGATGAAGTTGGTGCATCTCTACAGAGGCACTTTATGCTCAAAACTAACCATTTATTTGTGGTGTTGTCAGTTTGCATCACGCAGAGCTTGACAGAACAGTGTTGATTATACATGTGCAACATTAAAAAAACCCCAACAAACGCCATACCTGGCAAGAGTCTCTCTGTGTCACTGTTCATTAACAACATTTCATTAGCAGATGGCTTCAGGACAGAGGAAGCACAGCATAAATACAGTGTATCACTTTCACAAACACAGGATTTTCAAAAGCCTGTCAATATTATAAAAATAAGAATGAAGCTTCATATGCAATTAAATACAAATAACTGGACTTAAGTATATACTGTACAATAATTCCTGATAGTACTTTGCAGAACCAAATTAATTTACAATATCCTGTAAAGAGCAAGTGCCATTTCACTCAAAGCTAGATGTATGAAGGAAAATAGAGAAAACAGAGGTACCACTTTAAGGTAAATACTGCCGTATCCAATGTCAAGATTTAAGTGGCTTACAACCATTCATAAAATTCTTATTTTGTCCAAGTTTTTTTTTTTTTCAATCACAGTATCATAGTCAAGAGGCCAGTTTTTTAAGAAGGAAGAAATGACAGATGTTTCCCATAGATGGATTGTTTAGGTGCCTACACATGGAGTTGCAGCCTTAGGCAGACTTTCATGACAAGCTCAGTCAGTACTTTCATTTCATTTATACACGAGCAGCAGGACCCAGTATAAAATAATTACTTTACAGTTATGTTTTTAAACACTAGGCTTCAATCTTTCCTATATTCCAGTCATCTTTCATACCCAAATCTGCTTTTGATAGCTGGGAATTAACTGATCCCATTTAACAATGCCACTAATCATAACACAATAGCACCCTGCATGGCCTCTGACACCTGCTTGATCCTCCTGAGTACCAAGAGGGGATAGCCCCAAACTTAAGATACTTGAAAAACAAGATAAATAACAACTTTCTTCCTAACTCTATGCATTTTTACTACTTCAATTTATCACATACTTCACCTATTAACTTCCACAAATTGGTGATGAGGCGATTGTAATGACTTCTGAAGTAGGGCATTGGAGATACCATGGGCACACACGCCGTCATGTGTACTAGCGTGTTA
>NW_010554881.1:0-5372 GCF_000687285.1 Phaethon lepturus | reverse complement strand
CAGGAATGAAGTAATAAAGCAGTCAAAACACAGAAGCTTTCAATCTGAGGCATTAGGCAACCAGTTTTATCAAGTCTCCATTTTGTAATGCTCTGGAATTGCAACTGCTTGGAGGAGGTAAAAGAGGAGGACGTGCCCGCAGGACCAGCACGGCAACAGCACCGGTGCTACTGATCCAGAAAGGAAATTTCTTCCAGTGGCTCCGCACAGTCCTACTCCACATATCGAACACAAAAAGCAACAAAGCAGCAGCCGATCAGTGCCACCGTAGATGCCGAAATCACAGTGACCGTGCTGCCAGCAACACTGACCAAGAGCCCCAGGCCCACACCGAGAATGATCTGGGCCAGCTGGACCATGCAGGTGAGAGCGGCACAGTCGATGCCCTTCCCTCGCCCATAGTCTCCAGTTTGTTCCCCATCCTGCAGCTTCAGGTTCTGCAAAAAAGCACAAAACAGCACCCGGTGAAACTAGACGGTGCCAATGCATGGCCACGACCCCAGGTGCAGCAACACAGGCCAATAGCTCTCTGCTTCCCTTCTGGTTTTCCTGCTTGTCCCACAGAGGTTATGTAAGTCAAACAGAGATTTAACAAGTGATAATGAGTTTTCCAAGCTCCCCCCAAATTGTCCCGTTTCTACCATCTGCAATTTTCCCCTCTATCCCTTATCTCAAGGAAAGAACTGAAACTTGATGTGAAAAATGAGCCATTTCCTTCAAGTTCAGGCCTATTTGAGCTCTGGCAAACTGACATTTCACAATACAGGACACCCCATCGTGGATGATTTAGCTTCCACTCTCACGGTTGAAGGAGACCCTCAAAGGGATGTTGAGTCATGCTATGTCCCCCTGCACATACAGAGCGTAATTCGTTATAATGGAGCACTGTGCTCTGAAGTTATGGCTCAAAGCACATAAAGGAGTTCAGTACTAAAATCTAGATGTAAGGCTTTTATTGCTGGGGAAGAAATAATTTGGAAAAAAACCTCCAGACTAGGATTCTTTTACACTACTGAAGACCATTATTAACCACTGATTATCTGTATATCTGCCATGATATACATAGCAGAGCAAAAGTCTTCATTAATTATATACAAGTGTCTCATACATAACCACCCTGTGAGGGTGGTTGATCACTGGAACAAATTGACCAGCGGGGTTGTGGAGTCTCCATCCTTGGAAATACTCAAACCAGACTGGACATGACCCTGGGCAACCTGCTCCTGGTGGCCCTGCTTGACAGGGGGGTTGGACTACATTATCTCTGGAGGTCCCTTCCAACTTCAGCTGTTCTGTGGTTCCCTCCAGGGAGGAACTATTCTGTTTTGCTGGGAAATTATGTGATAGTTTACACATTTATTGCTCTTCTTGTATAGGCTGTTGAACGGAGAACGTTGTATTGTAACAAACAAGAGTTTTCCATGATGTAAGCTAGATGTGCTGCTGTCTTCTGGTATCCAGACACTCTCAGCCATTAAGATGCTTTTTGCTTTTTGCAAGACCTATTACATTGCCTTTGAGCTGTTAAAGCTCAGAAGTACGGGAGGCAAACAGTCTCTTACTAATCCAGTAAACAAAATTGAATTTGGATCCTAGGGAAGAGCAGCACGGAACAGGAGTTGAAATGGCAAAATTTTAAAACCCAGCACATGATTTTGGTAGAATGCATAGTGAGGGAAAATGTCTGCCCTTTGTTCTGGAATGAAAACAGTCCTCTCACCTGAAGTATTTCCAATTTTAGACACAATTTTTTTGGAATGATATCTATTTTGCTGGGCTGTGCCCAGTGTTCTTATGTGCCCGTAGTTCTGACCACAATTATATGACTGTTTGAATGAATGCAATCTTGCACTCGATGTTTCCTCTTTATTTTTTCGAGCTTGTACATTTGAGCTAAACCTAATTCTGTTAATAACAGATCTAACATAGAATTATGCATCATTTAACAGCTGGCATAGCAAGTACCATACACCAAACAAGAAACAATCCGTTCTTACAAGTAACATTCAAATATATTAGCCTATTAAATATAAAGTCCATGCACTCTTCAGCAAATTTTATTTCACTTTTGTCTTGTAACAGCTCTGAATCAGAGCTAGACTACAATTTTGCCTTTACTCCCTCTCTCTGAGTTGGCTGGCCCAAGGTTAGGATTGTGATCTCACCCTAAAATGGGTTCATCTCCTGTCCTTTGTTATACCTTCCTAAAACTAGATAACGTGATCATTCTCTGTTGGAAGGAACAGAGAAATTAACTGAAGAATTAGGAATCAGATCTATGAAATATTTAACCACATTGAGAGATCCTCCTAGGATTCAAAAGAATAATTAAGAGTTTTCTTGTGTTCTTCATTCAGGTGGAGATGCTTAGAAGTTGTACAGAACAGTAGGGCATGTTCTCAAGGACTCGATCTAGCCCTGTGCTGGTCTCAACTATGTTTCTATGTTGTTTTTTCAATAGTTCAACATTTCCTTTATTAATTTCTTCAAATGTCCCCAGATACAATGAGAACTTTTCCTAAGTCCTCTCAACTCCCCTCAATCTTCTTTGTTTCCAGTTCTCTCGCTAACTCAGAGACCTGAGAGAACTTTTCCATTAAAGAGCTCAACACTTCGCAAGACATAAAGATCCTGCTGTGCCCCGTAACATGATATAAGGAATGCAAGTTTTTCCAGATTTTCCTTGGAAACAGGACTGCATGCCGTGGAGGACCAAAAACCAACACCAGACATTTAGAGAGAGAATGAGAATGTGGTATATAATTTAATACTGAACTATATAAAACTGTACTTGAATTTCATATCTTTATTAGCTAACAGCTTTTGTAACACTTTGCAGTTAAGTAAAAATTCTGCCAGCCCTTACCGTGTGCTTATGAACATTAGGAACTCAGAAGTCAAGCCCTCAGCTAATACAGCTGGAAAGAAGGACATAAGGAAGGCAGCACCTGAAGGCAACACAAGCGGAGCCCTATTATCTGCTTACTGCCTGAACACGTACTGTGATTGGCTTTGTTTCAGCTGTGATAATAAATAAGTAATTGTCTCACTGCAGGATTGTCTGGAGAGTTTGGAGCTGGGACTTTAACTCTCTTTGTCAGAAACTTTCCATTCATTACGTGTCATCATAAATAGTTTGAAATTAAAATTAAAAGATGCTCACCAGTTCTATACAGTCTTCTCCCAAATTAGACTAAACAGACCCAGATGGATATAAACTTACCCTTCCTTAGACATTGAACTCACCTCTTCTTCCCTGTGATATTCTGCAATGAGGTGGAATGGCACTGTGTACAGCGTGCTGGACATGACACCAAAGAGGGAACACAGAGCCAGAGTGGAATAGACATTGGGAAACAAGCCAATTAATCCAGTACCCAATCCAAAAAGTAGGTATCCAATGAAATAAAGTCCCTTTAATCCTATGTATGGCAGAAGGATTTTCTGCAGGTCTGTGAAAAGAAAGTGAAAATGCTGATAATACTAAAACGGGTCACATTTCATCAGAGAGTTCCTTTAAGGGGTTTTATTCTGTAAAACGCAATGAAGAAAATAATCTTACTGATTTTGGAAATTGCCTCATATTATCGTAGATATAAACTTGCCAAAGAATACCTGCTCTCTCTGGAGATAGTCTGATTCTGGGGTAGCCAACTCCAGAGAAGAAGCAGTTAACAACCATTCTGGAAGAACTGCCCTCATTGACAACGTCAGACATTTCCGCAGTTTGATTATAATGTGAATATTTTGGCATCAACCTCTGTCTGGGCTGAGAAAGGCGCTGCAAAAATGCCTGTAGTTAAGCTCCAAAGGGGAAAAGGTTTCCCTCAAGCCTCTTTTAGATGCTCAGTTCAGCCCCCAAAATGCTACTCATTTGAGTTTTTGGATCGCAAGGAGTTTCTTATAAACCTTGGTAAGAGCTATGGTGAAATCTATCTGGGGAACTCTGCTAGCATATTTACACATCATTTTGGAGAGCAAGACTCGTGCTTCTGGCAAGAACTTCTGCTGCATTGTGAAAGAGTTATTTTATGAGGAATGCAGACGGGGAGAGGCCATCAGAGGGATCTTCAAGAACTTACAGCTACAGCACTGCTAGGTGAAAAAGCATCTCAGAGTCATGCCCATGGCATCCATTTTAGTCTGGCATTTATCTTCAGGATGATTTTCAGCGTTCAGGGTCAGTTCACATGCAGAACAATGCCTTACTCCCAAAGTGACCCCTCATCATGTGGTCAGGAACTGTTCATGTTAAGATACGAGTTTCTAACAATGCTGAGAATATAACATTTCTTGAAGTTTTAATGTGGAAAAAACCCAGCTGATTTGGCATCGCTTCATTTTTTTAAACAATGGCAAGTAGAGAACAGCTTAAACACTGTTTCAAAACACAGTGCTGGAGTACAGTCCTGGGTACTTACAAGAATAGACTGACGAAGAAATTGCATTGATGCACAGCCCCCAGCACCCCATCTCTACTCCTGTTTTGTAGGTAAGGTATAGCGTGGAGTTATGAGGTGCATAAGGACTACCCTGGTATACAACCTGAAAGAGACCACAAAGATCACAGAAGGCAAGGACGGACTGCATGTATATATCTCCTTCCTATGGGAACATGGGACCCAACACAGGGCCTCACCTTTGGTGAGGGAGATAATTAGCACCCAAGAAATCTGTTAATCAGTGCCCTAACCACCCCTTCACAGTTGTCCAGGTTTCACACTTATTTCTCCCAGATTCTCACATCCCAGGCTCCTCCTCATTTATTACCCTCCACCTTTTCCTGTACACCCTACACCGACTCATTTGCGCTTTTTCCTTTGTGTGTCTTATTTCCCACTCTCCTTCTCTCTCCACTTCCGCCTTCTTGCCTTATTTTTTAATTTATCTACAATTAATTTTTTTGTTTTCTCTTTCAGGCTTACCCCAACACACTCATTTTTCCACCTAATAATTGCCTTATTCAGTTCCTGATCTAGGAAAGCAAAACTTTCTCTTTCAGTTGTTCATCTACACTGCAGGAGAAGAAACCTCCCTCTCACCTACAGAAACAAACAAAAAAAGGCAATGAAATGGGAATACTGGGTGGAAACCACAGAGAAAAGGAAGTGGCAATGAAAGGATTTGTGCCAAGAGCGTATTTGTGCCCTGGAAGAAAGGAGGCAGGCAGGATCGCGTAGGCAAGAATGGCTGGCAGGGACATGCATTCTTACTGCCTGGGAATGGCGTGGAAAAGGGAGCACTGGGAGTCACGGAGCAAACGGTCGCTGGCCGAGGGGACTCAGGGAAAGGCTTACAGCGGTGTGGCAGGGACAGCCGAATTCAGGAGACAAGAGCTTTCAGCGAGCAGGTAGCTGCCTGCGCGCAGGGAC
>NW_010554880.1:0-920 GCF_000687285.1 Phaethon lepturus | reverse complement strand
GCAACCGGGAGCCATGGCAACCGGGAGCCATAGTCACCAGGAAACCACGGCAACCGGGAAGCACAGCAACCCGGAACCAGGGCAAGCAGCATCCTTGGTACCCGTTACCGTAGCAACCAGGAACCACGGCAACCAGTTACTATGGCAACCGGTCACCAGCACGACCAGCGACCACGGCACCCAGCATCCCTGGTTACCAGTTACCGTAGGAACCAGGAACTATAGCAACCCAAAAACCCTAGCAACCAGCAGGCCTGGTGCCTGTTACCATAGCAACCAGGAGTCCATGGCAACCATAGCAACCAGTACCATGGCAACCAGATACCACAGCAGCCAGCTACCGTGGCAACGAGTTACCACAGCAACCGGGACTCACAGCAACTAGCATCCCGTTACGCGTTACCATAGCAACCAAAGCCATGGCAACCAGCATCCCTGGTTACCATGGCAACCAGCATCCCGGGTACCATAGCAACAGGGAACCAGACCACATTCCCACCCCATTATTGGTTGCCATGGCAACCGGCACCCCCAGCGACTGGTTTCCATAGGAACCAGGGCCGTGGTCCTCTCCCAGTGCCTCCCAGTGCCCCGCGGGAGGCCACACTCCCCTCCCAGTTCATCCCAGTCCCACTTACAGCCCTTCCAGTCCCGCCCAGTCCCCTCCTCGTCTGTCTTGTTTCCCTCCCAGTCTATCCCAGTCCCCCCCAGTGCCCTCCCAGTCTATCCTAGGTGCCCCCCAGCAGCTCCCAATCTATCCCAGTCCCTCCTACTATATCCCAAGACCCTCCCAGTACCCTCCCAGTCTATCCTAAGTGCTTCCCAGTCTATCCCAGTTCCTCATAGTGCCATCCTAGTGTCTCCCAGTGACTCCCAATCTATCCCAGTCCCTCCCACTATATTCCAGACACCACCCAGTG
>NW_010554879.1:407-623 GCF_000687285.1 Phaethon lepturus | reverse complement strand
AGCCTTCTGCTCCCGCTCATTAGCTCCTAAATTCAGCTAAAGCCGAAGCAAGACAGGAGACATCAGACGGGGCACTGTGCTGGGTGGGCTCGCAGAGATCTTGGGGACACCCCCGAGCCCCGGCTCGGCGTGAAGATGGCTCCGTGCATCCCGTGGCGCGAGCCAGCCTCGGGGTGAAGGAGGGGTTTGTTACGTATAAACACCCAGAAACGAATT
>NW_010554879.1:0-203 GCF_000687285.1 Phaethon lepturus | reverse complement strand
TAAAACGTGCTGGCTGCCAACTCACCGGCTGACATAACCCATCGCGACAGCAGAGCCGACCGCGCAGGATTTACAGAGCCTTTCGAAACAGGGAGAGGAAACGGCACCTGATTCAGCCTGGAAGAATGCACAAGAGAGACCTGCGGTGGAAAACGATCCGGCACCTGGATATTTAATGAGGGAGACGCCTGAGAAGTAGCGAT
>NW_010554878.1:1958-2336 GCF_000687285.1 Phaethon lepturus | reverse complement strand
GCCTCTTCTCGGCCTCTTTGAAGCATCCGCTGCTGCAAGATGAACGCAATTATATCTTAATAAAATTTTAATACAGGGAATTATGCACTTTGCATCCAACCAACAATTAGCTGTTGCTATGCTACGGCCAGAGTGTAATCACAATAACGAAGCCAGCCCCGGGAAGGCATTAATCAGGAGGTGTATCATTATCCAACCTCACCTCCTGCCTCCCCAGCTCCTGGTTCGGAGCCTCCTGTTGCTTTAACGTGAAAACCAACCCCAAAACGAAGCGGGCCCCGGGCCTGGAGGGAGCAGCCCCTCTCTGGGCACCGTTGCCCATCCCAGCTGGAGCTTGGTTTGGCCAAGGAGCTGAAGCTGCCTGTACCCCGCTGCTCG
>NW_010554878.1:0-1927 GCF_000687285.1 Phaethon lepturus | reverse complement strand
GCAGCGCCCCCCCCCCCCCCAGCTTTCACATCTTGTAATCATCTATTCCTCAGATCCAAAGGAAACATCCGACGAACCGGAGATGCAGGGAAAAATGGCAGCTGACGGAGCTTCTGCGGATGGAAGGGGAAGGAATTCATTAATTTTTCATCGCTGTGGCTGGGACGTGAACAGCTCAGTATTCATCATGTCAGCAGTGACCTTGATGTTGCCTCCATCCCCTCTCGGAGAGCGTTTCCCCACCATCTGCTGAGCATCAGCCCGCCCTCCTGCCCACCAGCCATGGAAAACACCCCGGGGTGGGAGCGAGCGCGGGCAGGCGGGTGCCACTGCTGGCACGAGCAGGCGGGGAGCGGGCAGCTGAAAGCCTACAAGCTATTTCCACGCTCCGGTGCAGCAAAACTACCTCCTGCAACGTGCCGGGGAGCGGGGGGTGTTGCAAGCCCCGAAAGAGGAGGAAGAACCGGATTCCTCCCGACGCACCGTACGCAGGACTGCAAAAGGCCGGCGGTGTGCGTGCTGACGGGCAGCTTGCCAGTCACCGAGTGGACACGCTGCGTGTCTCCGTGTCCCCGGACACCGACACCTTCCCCTGAAGGGAAAATAAAAATCAAAGCCCACCCAGCTTGCAAGACCCTCCTACCCTTGGAAAGCACGGATGTGTGCTTCCCATCAGGGTGGCATCCCCTTTTCTTGTGAGTTTTGCATGATTTTCCCCCCAAACCCTTCTGCTTTGGGTGCCCTGGTGCCACGATGCTCAAAAAGAGCTAAATTTGCCTTTTTTGGGGGGGAGTGGGGGGGAGATGCTCGGAGCGCTTCGGCACCCTGCAATTCAGCGGGGATGCAGAATGAAAACGATTATCAGCAGACGCGTAATGATTCATTCTGTTTATAATTGCTTCGAAATGTAGGGAGGGCAGGGAGCTGTAATTAACTCTCCTTTATGACTGAGACGAGTGTTTTCTCCTCGGCCACGTGACGCTGCCCTGTACAGCCACAATTTTTTTTTTTGGCACCTTTGGCAAAGTGAAACTGTAGATGCGTGCACGTGAATGGAAGCAATTCGGGAGTGTAGCTGAAAGATATCCCTAAAACACTGTCACCCCGTGCGCAGGGCGGGTGTTTATTCCCCTGCAAGCCCCAGGAGGCCACAGCCGTCCCGATTTTCCCTTGGATGCGACGAGCGGGATCTTACATCATCCCCCCATGGAAACAGCCCCCTTAACTACGGCAACGCTGGTAAATGGGCGTCCTGGGCCGTGCCCCAGAGGATCAGCCCACAGCTTTGGGGTCACATCCAGGCTTCGCGTCGCAGCGTGAGCGGCCTTGGCTTCGCTTGATGATCTTCAAGGTCTTTTCATCAACCTTAATGATTCTGGTTTCCTCGGCCGAAGCGTGGGAGGGACACGGGGCCGCGACGGGGAGCACAGAGCTGAGGAGCCTCCCGCTGAAGTGGGCCGTGCCCCAGAGGATCAGCCCACAGCTTTGGGGTCACATCCAGGCTTCGCGTCGCAGCGTGAGCGGCCTTGGCTTCGCTTGATGATCTTCAAGGTCTTTTCATCAACCTTAATGATTCTGGTTTCCTCGGCCGAAGCGTGGGAGGGACACGGGGCCGCGACGGGGAGCACAGAGCTGAGGAGCCTCCCGCTGAAGCTGGAGAACACGGCGTCAGAGGGACGGGGAGGGAGGAGAAAGGGGAGCCCCAGACGTGGTCTGTGGTCGTCACCCACCCCGTCTATCGCGCTGGCTGAAGCAGGATCAGCCACAGAGTTTGTGCCGTGGCCCCACGTCAAACGCTTCCTCCTCCCCGGCTCCAGCTGTCAGCGTCTCGCTGGAGCCGGCGGCTCAGCCCTGCTCCTCGCTGCCGCCCAGAGCGGCTCCTGATTTGGGCTAAGTGGTAAAGCCAGCGGCCCGCAAGCCGCCATCC
>NW_010554877.1:0-1052 GCF_000687285.1 Phaethon lepturus | reverse complement strand
GGCCAAGGGCAGCAAAGCGGCTTTGAAACCTGGGAAGGTTTAGCCTTGTCCAAATGACAGACAGTTAATTAACTGAGCTTTCAGTGCTGAGAGCCCAGGGAGAAAACTGGAAATGAAGTGTTGGTAAAGGCAGGGTCCCGTGGTACTGCATTGCTAAACCGCGGGGTTTTTTCTGGGAGTAATGATAGTCAGCTCTTGCAGAAGGGGAAGTAACTGCCCAGCAGGCAAATTACCTGGATTTGTTGTGTTTGAGGGTAGGCGAGGACTTCTTACTGCCGGGGCTGCGTCCGGTGCCACCGCGGGAAGAGCCGTGTTCTGCGCTCCGCGCGCGCCTGCGCGTGACACGCACGCTAGCCCATAACGTACTGCTGCGATCTGTCTGCGAATCCGGGGGTGCTGCAGCTAGCTCGTGTCGCACGTAGACACGAAAGCTACTCAGGGGAGACCTGCGAAATCCCCAAGGGGTTCAGGTTCGGCCGCGGGCGGGAGCGCCCGTGACGCCCTTCTTCCAGCCTGTTCCTGCGTTGCACGCCAACCGTTTTGTTGCTGTTGACTTGCTTTTCAGAAAAATTCTAGGAGCTTGTTTTATATCGGCGTTGGCACTGGGCTGTCTCCCCACGCAGGAGCTGTAGGTGGGCAGAGCGCTGGTGCTGCAAGAGCGGGTGCAGGCGCCTCGCCTGACCGCTGCGCGTCGGGTGTTCCTGGCGGTCTCCGCAAGCGGTTTACCAAGTAAAATAACCCAGTGGATGGGTTCATTTTTCGTGACCGGATCCTTCGCAGACAGGCCGTAGCTGCTGGCACGTTCGCGTGCGGTTGTACTCGTCTGCGTTGAGCCAGCGTTGCGTTACGCTTTTTCGAAATCCAGTCTCGCCCACTTTGCAGCTGCTTTTGACGCCGAGGACGGGAACACGGCTGATACTTGACCGGCCGGGCTTGATCTGCACGCATTAACGTGCCCGGGGGTCCTCCCCAGCGAAGCCCGTAGGTGCGGGGACGCCGAGACCCCAGCAGGCCCCTGACACCAAAGCCCCGCCGGCGGGGGGCTGCTGGGG
>NW_010554876.1:0-10228 GCF_000687285.1 Phaethon lepturus | reverse complement strand
CGCCGCCTGCCCCTGGGAAGACGCCCCGGAGGGCGGGCTGGGAAGGAGGTGTGATGTGTTCCTGCCGTTTCTCGCGCTTGCCAGACTGGCAAAGTGGGACTGCTGAGTGCTGTTTCCCTCCCGTTTGACAGAGCCGAAAAGAACTGAAGAATTTAGTGCCTCCCCAGACTGTCCCTCCACACAGCATTCAAAGGCATCCTTCAGCTTATCTGTTTCCGTGTTTCCTTCATGACTAAGGTGAGTGGGAGAACCACATTTATACTGGTTTATCATACCGGTTTTACTGGTTCATTTAGCTAAATGTAAGAAACAGTGAGGTTCTCTCCAGAATAAGGTAAGATGAAGCAAGAAGTGTCAAAGGAGGGTTGCTTTTAACCAGAGTTGCACAGAGAGGGAACTCCCAGGACCCTGGTAGTGTCAGTTTGTTTAGAGAAAAAAACAGTTCTACCTTTTGAGAGCTTCAGAAAGGGGGACCAGATTAGCAGAGAGAGCACGGCGCTGTGATGGGGAGTGACAGGGCTGTCAGCCCCTCTTATGCTTTCTGAAATCCAGATCTTCCTGGGGAAGTGTAAGGTAATGCACGGAGCAAGTTAGATCCTGTTTTGGTTGGAATCTTTCATTTTTGGCTGCTGGAAGTAAGCTTGTGACTGAAAAGCAGCTATTGCTCCCTCCTATCCATCTCTGACCCCACCCACTTACGCAGGAACGATTTTCCCCATATATCTTACCCTGCAAACTACACCCTTTCATGAATTGACTGAAAGTTCTCACTCATCTTGTCCCTGAACTCACCTTGAAAGGTGAAAATACAACAGCAGCTTCACTGGAAGCCTTTAATCTTTCTTCAAAAAAGTCAATGGTCCCAAGGTAGCATCTGACACTAGATAACAAGACAAATCATCACAAAAGATGTTTACAGCTGCTTCATTTGTGACAATCAAAACAAACACTAAGCAGCTCATGGGCCAGCTATTCCTTGTGCTTTCCAGAAGGAAAAGTTTGGTCCCAGAAAGAAGCAGCCAAGGAAGGGTCACTGTCTGTTAGGTAAATACCATCGAAGTGAAACACATCACAGATGGTAAACGTGCCCCAGAGGCTTCCTACAAGTCTGTCAAGCGGCCCTGAAGTGCTGCTGTCTGCTCCTCAGGTTGTCCTCTGCACAGACCCCATCCCTTCATTGTATCACCTTGTTCTCCTCCAAAACAATTCAAGAGAGAGCTTGGTAACCCCTGACTTACAACAGCGTTTTGAATACACTTATTTTACTTCGATATTTGGAGACGAGCAAGCTGGGAAATGCCCCACAGAGGGAACCTCCCCCCCACATGTGCTGTCACAGCTGGTACACGTGTGGCCTTAAATGACCCTTCTGAGTGAAGGGATAGAGATTCACCTTTATCTGCAGGTATTAGGCTTTTTTCTTCTTTGGTTACTACATGCAGGACGTAAAATCTGATGGAATATTACAGCTTCTCACTAATGATTAGGAATGAGGATGCTCCTGTAAATTTTGTTTATTCTGTGTCACATGAAGTCAATTGATAAATGTATTTTGGAAAGATTATCTTGGGAGAACGGAGTGAATGTGAGCAGAGGAATAAAAGATCTTGAATTTGTTATATAGCAGTTTGTCTCAAGATGATACCAGTACCTGTCCTAATTCAGGCAGAAACAGATGGGTCATGTGAATTTACCCAAAAATGCTTTTTTCACCCTGAAGCAGAATTATGGTAAAATCCTGTTACAAATCAGCTAAAGTAATCATATATTCCTCATAAACAAAGAATAAAGAATATAGCATTTATGGGTTTTTTGGTCTATAGGTTTTCCCTTTCCTCAGCCCTATTCTCCTCATCCTTCTTTGCAGCTTCCTCTTTCCGAGAATTAGACAAGCAAATGGTTTTATCCTGAGATACAGACATGCACAAACCAACCCAAATATAAGTTTTTGCCATTTAAAAAAAGTAAATGTATATAAAAATTACAGTTGATCCTCTTTTATTTCTGTATGGATAAATATATACATATATATTATACATATACATATGTATATATATACATACACACATACAAAGCCACATGAACTAATACAAATATAGAAATAGAAACATTCATAAAATTCTAAACACCAGCTTTTTTCTAAGCTGTTGTCAATGCTTCATAAATTTATAAATATTTTACAAAATTTACTTTGACACAGTCAAGCCTCAAAGCAGAACATTCATCTGCTTCCCTTACTGTTCACTCATGATTTATTTCCTATCTGGCAAAACTGATTTATCACCTCTATTATGACTGGTTTTATGTCACTTTTTAATACTTAGAGTCCTTGATTTTTACCAAAGCTAATTTCCCTTGTAAATTTGTTTGAAGCAGTCTATTATCATATAATCCTTGAGGATCTGCGTCTAAATTGATTTGTCATTATTTTCAGTTCCGTTGACCTAAGCCCTGTCCTCCCCAAACATTTCAGTGCCAAGCTCTGCACCACGTATGATGAGGTTCAGTTGCAAGGAGGTGAACCAAGTATGGCAACGACGGGTGCAGAGCCCTCCTGAGAAGCAAGCCCCTCTGTGGTTTTATGGATTGTCTAAATAGCTCCCACCTATGCAGGCAAGTTAGCGTGGGTCATGAAGAGTACAATAACCACACAGCAGCCACAAGGACTTTCTAGGAGATTTTGGCTGAGCATGTCAATTACTTCTGCACCTGGTCAGGATCTGAGCTTCCATTCAGCGGTAAAGGATGAGGGGATGTTACTCCTCATGTGGAGCAGAAACTTTCTTTTCGTTTTTCCCTTAATTGCAATGTCTCAAGCAGCCCCGCGCCTGCTAATAAAAAAGGGGTATGAACCTCGTACAGAGGAAAGAACATTGCTGACTCAGCCGCTATCACCAACTTTCTACAATTCCTTTATTTAGTATGAAGACCTTTTATTGAAGAACGTCCCAGCTTCATTCCTTTGCGGTCTGACAGACCCCTAACGCGGAGGAGAAGAAGCAGACATCCAGCTGCGACCCCGAGCACCCACCTCCGCCAGCGCTGAGGCCAGCCGAGGTACACGTGAGCAGGGTGATGCTGGGGGACCAGCCACGGCCGCCAGCCGGGCTTGCCTCTCCCTGGTCACCTCCTCCTTCTGGCGAGAGCTGGGGACAGCTCTCCCAGCAGTACTCGCAGCCTTGGAAGGCGAATACCTCTTTTACACCTGCAAATGGCCAGAGGCTTCTAAATCCAGTCATGTGTCAAGTGAGAGGCAGGGACCGGCGATCCAGGCACATCCCTTTTGGAGCCTGCGTGCAGCCCAGATGCTGGGTCCCGGTTTTTGTGGCTCTCCAGAGGGTCCTGACATGTGGATCGCATCTGCAAGGTTGTACGGGGGATGCCCGCTACCTTGTATTACTATGTCTTTGACCTAAATATTTTTTTTTTCCAAGGATTCACTACCCTTATCCAAACAAACCAGAAAAAGCTAGACTTTTATGCTACTTATGATAATAACTTCCTTCCAGGGAATGGTGAAACAACTGCATTAACTGTTGGTAACAACCTCTCTGTGTTGAAACAAGTCAGTCTTTTCTTGATCTGTTTTCTGAACTCTGAACTGTTCACTTCGGTCATGCTTTCTGAATCTCTTGCAATCCTTGTTGCTTTCTTCTGAATTTTCTCCACGTGCTTCGCAATTCCTCCAAATCAAGATTTCATGCTCTAAACAAAGTCTTGCCAGTACTGACCAGAGTGAAGCAAGAACCTCTCTGTAGCATACAGGAGACATCCCTACGTCCCCCGAATCTGGCTTGCCAGTGTCTCAGTGGCGTGACTGAGGACTCAGTCACACAGTGTCACTTTTAGATAGTCTGAAACGCTTCTGCCTATCTGTCTCACTCGTTCGCATTTTGTGTTTGAGCATTTGCCTGAGATTCAGAGGGTGATTTCTGCCATCTCAGAGAGGACTTGGGTGGAAGTGGCTAAGTCGAAGACGGCAAGATTCAGAGAGTCTGTATCCTACCGTTGCCATCCTATCATGCCAGTCTGGTTCCGAAAAGCAGGCAGCCAAGCGCACAAAAAGCATCCTGCCCTCTGCCCCCCTGCTGTGGTTTGAGCCTAGGACAGAGATGTGTACAGTCTCCACCCAAGTCCTAAAAGGGGCTCAGCCAAGTCTTTAGACCCCTGACAAACAGCAAAATGCAATGGCCATGGAGATTGCTACTGAGCAGGCTAGATGGAGAAGGATGAGCCATGCCTCGGACACCCAAATTTGATTTTTATGGATATGAAGACTTTTTCCTTCTATGTGTAATTTTTAGCTTGGCTTGCAGTGTCAAGTCCAATAATGTGTGTGTGCCACAATTTAAGATTGTGTATACATGGATGATTACACAGCATGATAATTTGTTAAGCCACACTAATTTAATGATATGCTAATACCTTCAGCGTTATATTCCCCCTTTCCTTAAGAGCATGTGATTTAGCTTGTGCTGAATTAACATCAGGTTGACTCTCATTTCGCTTGTGATCCACCAGAGCCCACATCTTCTTTGCTCTACTTTTCCTCAAATAGATATTCTGTCACATCTGAGCTTGATCACATCTTTCAGTACAGCATTTTGCATTTTTTCTTCACTGACTTTCATCACATTGGATTTAGAAAGTGTGTCCAGTTTTTTGGGATCACTGTGAATTTTGATCGTATCCTTTGTAGAACCTGTAACTGCTCCCACGTCTGTATCTTGTCAATGAGCGTTATATTTTTTAGTGAATCAATAAAGTTTCCATGAAATTACTGACTAATACTGAGAGCAGGTTAGATTTTTATAAGAGTCTCCCTTTCTCCCCCACTTCAAAAGCCCTTCTGATTTCATAATAGGTCAAGGATATATATATATATATTTTTTAAATAATATTTTCAGCTGCATCAATTTTACAACAATTTTATTTAGACAGTATTTTCCTAGTTTCATATAAAAAATTTACACTGGAACTGTATCAAAAGCCTTAATGAAGTAAAGATCTATCACAGCCTACAGTTTTCACCGAATCCATTAGGCCATTCATCCTGTCAAAGAAGAAAATTAAATTGGTTGACATGATAGGATGTTGGTAAATCGATGTTACCTAGTTTTATCACTGTATTATCCTCTAGCTACTTATAAATTGGGTGTTTAAAAATTCACAGCAGAATTATGTCCAGGGATTGTGTTAGGGTTGCAATAGGTTATGTAAGGCACTTGTCTACATTTCAAAATTTTCACACTTCAGCTGTGCTGCTACAGTTAAAACAGTAACAGTCTTCCACAAACCCACTGCCAGTGTCGGTGCAGTTCAGCTGGAATAAATATGCTAATTCCAGAACATGTATTCTGCACCTGATTATCTGGTTCAGCAACTGAAATGAAATATGCCACATCTATGCTCCAGCCTTACTGACCTTAGGAGTTCGTCAGCGGTGACTGTCCTCATTTCTGTGGGTATGCCTGGGATATTAAGGCTCATGTGCAACCGCCTGTGATTCTGTTGTACAAGAAACAGCTTGCTTGTTAGTCCTGAGATCCTTTCTGGATTGCAGGAAGGCTCCCCCTCTTTCAGGGAACTCATGAAGGCTAAGACAAGCTAAATGGTTATTGGAATTTCAGCTAGAAGCGATCAAGGCCTTTCTTAGTTGGAAAATATCAGTACAGAACTGCTATGAGTGATGCTTTAGGTCATAACATCTACTGTTAGCAGACAGGCAAAAAGAAGCGCTAAGCTGCTCTAATGACCTCTCTCTAAATTTCATTTTCATTAGAACTGATGACATATATCTGGAAAATTTTGAGCCTTCTAAAACAGGTATTAAAGATGAAGATTCCTTTGTACAAATAATGAGCCAGCAGAGTACTGAATCTTTAATTTCATTGGTCTTACTGCCAAGACCTTTCACAGCTTCTTTGTCTACCACCTGTCCGCGGTGTACCTAGCATCATTCATTAATTCTGGAGATGTCAGCTTCCACTTCCAGTTGACTCATGATGCCAGAATTGCTCATCTCTGTGTTAAATTGTCAAACAAACATTTCTTGGACTCCCTCCTTTCTTGGGAAGAGATCCCATTAACCTCTTTTTTTCAGATGGCTATGAAACAATTGACAACTGATGGGCTGCTGCAACCACCACTCTTCATTTTAATTAATAGAATCTCACTTTTTCCCTTGGTTTCTCTCCCATATCTGCCTATCTGTTGTTTCTCACCTGGTTGAGTTGTAAACTCTTTATGGTAAGGGAAATCTTTTCATTTTGTAAATGTACAATGTTATCTTGGTCCATAGCTAGGGCTCCTAAGTGTTACGATAGTATATCTAATAAATGAGCAATAAAAATTCACTGATTCAAGCAATGAAGCACTTTTCTATGCCAAATAAATTAATATTTGTCATAGTATTTCTGGTACTTCCTTTATTTAGATTCAGAGACTCCAGACATCTTCATTTCATGCCTATCGTGGCTTCTCTCTTATCAAGAAGTGTGACCAATGCAAAGTATTGATCAAATTTTCTGCTGAGATGCTAAAGCCGCTCCCAGAAGCAGCGATGCTCCAGGATTCTCCTTTCCAAAACAAATCCTTTCAGTTACTTCTGCCTAATAATGACTGCTTACAAATAATTAGATTTCAGGTGATTTGCACGCAGAAGAGGCTATTATTCTTTCTGTTAATGACACACAGTGGTCTGATTCAAAATCAGTGCATGACATTCTATACTTATGGTGTTAATGACTATAAATTAAAACACATCAATAGCATTGCATAGCAACATTGCCAAGTTGCTTCATATTTTAAAAGTGTCTTCCTTTGAATTCAGATAAAACCCCATCAAAATTATTTTATTAAAAATTAATTTCCCAACAGTGCAAAGGCTACATGTCTGAAGTAATAATTTAGTGTGGTCTACAAATTGTCTGATTTGAAATGGCATATTTTAACTACTGCAAAATTTAAAATGTAATAAAGAGTATACTCTATTTTTCTCAAAAAATTTAATTGCAGAGTTATTTACAGGAGATGAACATAAACAATACATAAACCAATTGAAAGAGGCAGCTTCATAAAAGAGCCATGGGGCAAAATAGTGAAGCACATTTTCTTACAATCAGCTGGAGGTGGGTAGAGAACCATGAAAAAAGAATAACTCAATAATAAAACAATTCTCAAATATGTCTTCAAAGTAACAAATAACATTCTGGTAAAGAAGATATTACTGAGAAGCGAGAAATTATTGTAGCAATGAAACAACATACTGTACATTCAATTTAGGTATCCTGCATGCTACTAAATAGAATTTATCAAAAGAACCATAAAAGCATGAGAAAGAGAATTACATAAAATAGTTTAATTCTAGTGAAGTGTAGCTTTATACAGATGGTGAATATTTGGCACTCAGTTCATCCTCGTTGATATGATTTCTTATGTATATATATATTTTTATATATTTATATATACTTTTAATGATAACTAAACAGCTAGTTTCCTGTTTCTAACATTCCTTGAAATTCTATAGGAGGCATTTAATTTAGTCCTTAGGCCACACTTGATTATTTTGGCATGTCACATGGTAAATGAACGTATGAGTTTTGTCTCTGTACAGAAAATCCTGCACAGTCATAGTGGCTTTTCTTCAGGAAAGAACAGTTCTAGAGCAGTGTAAGTCAGGCTACTCAAAAGGGAAATTTTCTTAGTTCAGGAAATTAATATATAAGTTGGACTAAAGAATACATACATACTGAGCCCTTTTAAAATGAGATGGACATACTATTAAACCTCCAAAGGGTAAATCAAAGCATGGATATGAGCATGTGGATTCCGTGGGTAATTACAAACAAAGCTAGTATTTCTTTGTGAGGACTATCGCCAGAGACTTGAACCTGCTGCCAAGCCCTCTGCTTGATGTTACCTACCTGAAAGCAAGAACTACCTCCTACAAAGTAATTATGCACTTGCTAACTCGCACGGTGACTCCTTCCCACCTCAGCAGGACTTGCCGAGTCAACTATTGATCTGAATTATGCCGATCCGAATCTGACATTTCTTTCTGATTTCAGTTTCTTACCGTTGATTCTGATACAACTGAGATCAGAACTTAGCCCAAAGCTCTGCACATTCACCTCACATAAGAAACTTGTATGACAGTTCAGCTTTAGGAATGGGAAATGCTGTGTCGAATGAAAGAAGAGTAAGGGAAGGAGAAAAAAAATCCTCGCTAACGGGCTGTGTTGGTGAATAATGACCGTATCTTCAAATAAACCTCCCCCTCATTTAAGCTTAGGTGAAAATATTCATGGCTTTGTACTAGAGAAGTAAAAATCCTGTCCAACAAAACCAATTTAGAAAAATAACAATTTGGCCTTAATAAAATAGAGAATTAAATTGCCGGCTGATGAAAACTGTTCTGTTTTGCTCAGTTAAAGAGCAAGCCGTGTAGACATACTGATTTACATTATTTACGATCTGACTTCAAAAGCCCAGTTCTGTTTCAGCAATGAAGGGTAATGGGAGGAACATCCATGTGTGGAAAGGTGGGACCGTGAACACGCAGTTTTCTTCTGTGATCATCATTTACGAAATGCGATACGTTTAATGAGAAGGAATCTGGAATATGGTTTTTAGATGTAACGAGCGCCATGGCCTCTTGCAGCTATTAGAATTTTATTTTGCTAAGAGGAGCTGAATCAGCCTAAATATACTGGCCAAATTCTTTTCTGGGCAAGTTTCCATTTCAATTTTGGTTTTATACTTGCTGTCCTGAACAGCCTATTATGTAGTTAAACAGTTGCAGCGTTACACCATAGAGGTAGCTGCATTTCAGAGATAAATTAAGCAATTTCTGTATATACAGAGGGCTTAATTCCTGCCAGGAGTCTGTATATGCATATGAGGATGCCGTAAAACAGCTGTTCCCAAAAGATGGTCCCTGGAGGTGAACAGGGTGAATAGCTGCAGATGGGCCGTGGGGCTGCGAATCTGCCACGGCCGTCAGTGCTGAGGCTGAGCTGCAAGGAAGTGGCATGGTCTGCAGGAACGTGAGTGTTGGCTGTGGTTCCATGTGGGACCATGACACCGAAAAATTGTTTTTTATATATATATATGTGTGTGTGTGTGTACGTATACATCCTCTTTCTGTTACCTGCAGTATGAAATGGCTGCCTCTAGTCTGCTGACCCTGCCAACGCAGAGAGAGGCGTCCCCATTGCTCTGCCATCCAAAGAACCTCTAGGCTTGGAACTGAGTCTCAGCGAAGAGCAGCTGCCCAAACCAAAGCATGATCCTTGTGCCCGAGTCCTGCGCCCCGCGACACCCCGCGCCTTGGCTCGGCTGGAGGGCAGGCCCCGGGGCAGAACGGGGCGCTTGGCGGTTACGCCGCGGGGGAAGGTTGTTTCTGCTGCACCTGCCCCAGATGGATCTCTCCTGCTAAGAAAACCTGGCGAAGATGCGCTTGCGAAGGAGAGACTCGCCCAGATCCCCGACCAAGCGGACTCAGCCATCGGCTCCCGCGCCTGGTGCCGGCCAGGGCTCTCCCGCAGTGCCCTCCCGGGGGAGCTCCTCTGCCGCGGGGACCCTCACTGCCATCGCGGTGAACAGAAAAAGCAGAGGTTGTTCCGGGAACTTAATTTGATGCTCTTCATTCCTGCCTACACCCTGGAGGGATGGTACGAGCATTGCCCATGCCTCTGCTTTGATCAGGTCTTCCTCTTGGCTCAGCAAGTCTTTGCTTCTCCTTCGGCACAGGCTGGGGCCGTAAGGGTCCTCCCGGGTGCTGGGAGGGCAGTGTGGAAGGAAGCCCCCCGGCAGCGTGGGGGCAGGCGGGAGAGCCTCCAGCACCCCGCCGGGCCGGCTCCCCGGGCCACGGGCAGGGTCACCTGCCCCAGCTCCAGCCCAGCCTGGAGTTCGCTAATAAAGTGCTTGGAGATCCTTCTGGATGAAAGGCACTGTATAAATGTGTCAACTTGTCAAACACCAGGAAGCACCTCTCTAGACATTAAGGGGTTTGCTGATATCCCTCACTTCAAACGCAGTTTGCGGATGGTATCACTACATCGTAAGATGCTCTGGGAGCAGCAGCGGGACGCACGCTGCGTCACGTCTCATTTAAGCTCTCTGTCTAAATACCGAGCCTCCTGCTACACAGGGTTTTGCAGCCTTTCAGCGCGCGCAGCTTGACACCTGGAGCTGCCAAACCAGCTTCAAGATACCTCAGAGGAGC
>NW_010554875.1:271-14459 GCF_000687285.1 Phaethon lepturus | reverse complement strand
TGACAATAACTGCTGACTGATCTCCCCCATCCTTATCTCAACCCACGAGCTTCTCATTATTCTTTCTCTCCCCTGCCCAGCTGAGGAGGGGAATGACACAGCGGCTTTGGTGGGCACCTGGTGCCGAGTCAAGGTCAACCCACCACAGCCTTATATGTGCTGCCCTATACGGCTACAATGTTCATACAGTTTAAATTCTCGCTTCTATCCCATATACTTGCCCTGTGGCCAAACACTGCCTGTTTGTCCGTAGAGCTGCAGTCACTCTATTTTATATCTTTAAGCTAAAGAATTTGTGATGCTTTGAAGAAAATCAAAAGCAAGTGAGCAGGATCTGTGTCTGGATAACTATTTGCTCTTGAAATGGCAATCCAATGCTGTATTTTACAACTAGAACCCCAAACCCTCTAAAAGGACAAATCCAAACTTTGTCTGAGATCCATTCCCTGAGTGTTTGAAGCTCCACCTACCTCTTGCTAAAAGAAAATACTCCAGAAACCAGCTTCACACTGAAAATGTTAACCATATCTAGGCAGGATAAATTAATTTTACCAAAATTCGTAGCAGATGGCACATAACATCATAAATCATTCTGCAGAAAGTTTACGGGTATAAAACTAGATACAATAGCAAATTATCACAGAAACCCTTCATCTACAAATTTTAAGATACTATAAAAAAAGGTGTCAAAATTATACTTATGCAATCATCATATGACTAACTGTGCTTTTTTAGCACTTTTAAAGTGCTGTTATTTATTAGGTACTGATTATCTCTTAAAGATACAATCGCAGGTGAAAACTTCACTGCAATGTATGGTACTAAACAAACGGAATAAATGATTGCCATCTATAGCCCAAGGCACACAGCCACACGGGGATTTACAATGCATGCCCCTGGCTTCACCAGGGAGTCCATGCCACCATAAGCTGGCCATGCACAGAAATACCCTATTGAATTGAGGTCTTACAGGCAGATTTTCTAAGATATTCAGGGGCCTATAAGTAGAGGCAAGATCCAAGCACTAGATCCCAAAGGCTTCATGGGAGCTAGCAAAAACCTTCCTTTTAACCATTTAAGACCAAAAAAGAGATTTTTCAGGATAATGCCTCAGATATCAATAACCCCAAGGGTACCAACGATTACCAGTGCTTCGGTTCCCACAAGGACTTTTCTGGAAGCCTGCTCTTCCTGACAGCACCCTTTCTCATCTCACCTTGTTTCACCCTCCCTGGTGACCCTGAATCCCAACCAGAGAAGCTCCCACATCACCTACTTCCCCAGAAGAGGCAAGCGGCCACTGCAGTCCCATGTTCATACCTATTTCATGTGGCCCTTTACACCTTGCGTGACTGGGGTTGTAGATGTGGTATGACTTACTACTATTACCCAGCCCAGCAAATGGGTGGTTGGGTCAAAAAACTCCTCCTAGTTAAGGATTTCTGCTGTGGACAACCACTCTATATGTTACAAAGATGTCTAGTAGCCTGACGCTCAATCAGTAAATGCAAAGGGGATGGGAACAGGCCAAAGTTGGATGATGAAAGTTTGGGTGCAAAGTCAGGTTGGGGATAACAATTGCAGGAGAGCTGACCACAGCTTTATCAATGCCATGAATCAAGTTACAAACAGGGATTCTTAAATGGGTAAATTAGAGTTTAATGGGATGCAGCAAGCAAGTGGTCAGGACAGTCTGGGTCATCTCCCAGAGTGGGTTTTGACACTCTATGCCCTTTAATTTGCCACTTTTAAAAAGATTTCTGTTCCTTTCTGTAGTTCCCTGAAAAGTGTCCGTTATTAACCGATTTCCTGTTGACAGTTTTAAAACACATTCTAAACAGCCAGGTTGGGGGGGTGGTTTTTTTGTTTTAAATATTCCTATCATTCATGGGGTTGATTTTGACTGGTAAGTTCTTTGTAGATGCAGATATTTCCTAGCTAGAGTGAAGTCATATAATGAACTTAGTTCTGCCCATCTTTACCTAATTCCTAATACTTGCGGAACAAAGTCCTGGACAATGTGAGAATGAGATTAAAGGACAGTTTAAATTCATTAAGTCCAAAATTTCAAAATAGGACTGTGGAGGGAACCAGCATTTGAAGAGATGGTACCATTTGGTGTACTAGCATTATTTATAACTGAGAAGATTTGGAAGCAGCAGAAAAATGGGCTCAGTTTAAACACGAGGAGAGCATCCACATTCATTAATCCATTTCCCCAGTGACTCAGATGGAAAATTGTTTTGAGCATTTTGCTGCCACTCCACATCACAACTTCTGAAAAGTATAAGCAGCAGCCTGGCTCTTTGTCATGCATTAGTAATAGCAGATGGATTTATTAAGGCAGTGTACACTTTTCAAATAGTTTTTCCTTTTGGGGAAGAGATAAGCAGTGCAAGGAGGATAAGCAGTTAGAACCATTCTGCGTACTGCGAGACAGACCTTGCTGCTTTAGCATCCTTAAAAGTGCAAAAATCCCGGGAATCTGACAGGGGCAACTGCCACCACTTTAAGTCACTTCTTCATGGGATTTTAAAGGATACAGGTTTAAAAAAAAAAAAAAAAAAAAAGTGACAAATGGTTGTGCCAGAAAAGTACAGGCATGTAGGGAATCATGCAAAATTACACTGCCTATGGTACAGAGAGAGGAAAAAAAAAATCTGCCTGGACATTGCTGTATCCTTCAGCATTACCCCATGAGTGACTGCCCCCACACACGTTCATTCTGAAGGTATTCAAGCCAGCAATTACTTCAACATTGGAAAAAAAGACCACTATGTGCTGTACGGTGCTACAGGACCTCAGGGTGCTCCCCAGCCCTCACAGTGCGTCCCAGCAACGCTGCACTTGGCAGCTGAATTTGCTCAGTAATGTAACAGACATAACACAACAACACGCTCCAGCACGTGTGCCTGAGCTAACTGCTGATGCCATTTCATCCTCAGTTCATTAACCTGCCCCCCATATAGTCATCATTCCATTCAACAACAGAGATTACCCGTAGGTGACACAGATTTCTCTTTCTCCATTTCTCATTCAGTGGTCTGGGTTGCTGCAGCAGCTGCTACTATGTGTAATAAGCAAACCTGTTCATCTTTCTTGGACATGACTATTCAAAGTACATGGTCAATATTGGAAAGAGACCTCTTCCAATACTTGAGAAAGGCAGAGAATAAGTTATTATACATCACTGCTCCGGTATGTACAGTTGATATTTATCAGAAGCCTTGCTGCAATAATCCTAGAGCTCCAGCTTGCCCCAAGAGGATCAGGGTCGGCAAGGAGACCTCCTTTAGAAAGCAAGAAGGTCTAGAAATATTTACCCAAGTCACTCAGCAAACAGTTGTGGCGGATTAAGACCTCCCTGTCATGACTGCTCACCCTCCCTCCCAGGCCACAGCAGAGTCAATGACCATTCCTGCCGCAGGGGCTCCAGTTCGCAGCCCAGCATCCAAGTGAAGATCCACCTTCTGCAGCAGCCCAGTGGTTGCAAAGCTCTTGGTCCAGGACTTCCATGCAGCCTGGCAAGGAGGCTTTTGTGGAGTGTAAGTCCTAACCCTGCCTGTTCTGCACAATGGGAAGTATGCCTCCTTTCTGACCAAAATACATGTCTCATCACACAAGGGACACACATGAAAGTCAGGATGAGCAGATTGCTCCCGTCACATGCCCAAGCATACACGAGTGGTCTTGTCACAGGACTGGATGTGCTCTCACTGCAGGATGGATAACACCAGCAGTTTAGCCATTTACTAGCAGTACTTCCAGCCACATGACCAAGAAGATCCCGCAGAGCCCTTTAGAAAAAGGGGATCATATGCCACACAATTCATCCATCCCACAACCTGGGGAAAAGGGAAGTGTGAAGCTGATGTAGGGGCAAATTAAATGTCCAAGAAGCCAAAGTCATCCTGTGAGCTGCAGGAAGGACAATCTGGTTTAGTCCATGCAGTGGAGTGACTCAAATATGCACTGAAGCCACCGTGCCCCAAAACACCCTCTTCTCTCCTAATCAAAGCGTTCCCTTGATGCAGGCAGAAAAGGGCAGTGACTTGTCTTGAGTGAGGGCTATAAGTGATAACCTCTTTAATCAAAGGGAAACCGCTTCACACTCCCCTCCTATGCTGTAAATGAAGTGTTTATTCCTGCTTAGACCATGAAATGCAGGGCTCAGGCATATGAAAGAAAGAAAAATCTTGACTGGGGGAAGACACTATATTCCAAACCAATTAAGACATTTAAGTAAGACATGTTCTTCATCAAGTTCTTTTTGCTGTTTATGCAGAGCCCTGCTTTGCCTAATGTATTCCCAGACATTACAGAGGGACCCGGCTGCCTCTGCACGTTGTGAATTTCCCGTATTTACAGCGTTCTGTAAAGTTAGGCAACGCACACGGCACTGGCGATCCCTAACCCCCCCTTGTGGCTCTGGAGTCTGACTCTCAAATATATTTAAACACCTAAACCCACTGGAGAATTTGAGCCTTTGCCTGCTGTAGGATTTTGAAAAGTGCTTAACTCCTATGGATTTCAATGCTCTGAATAGTACAGTTGATTTTTTTAAAGTCATATATTTAAAATTCTGCACCGCAACATTTCAGAGAAACAGCATTTTTTTTTAAATCCTATATTATTTAGAAAATATCTCTCTTAAATTTCAGAACTTTGCAGGGGGGGGGGTGTCAGACCTCATCCTGCACTTCCTAACTTTTTTATTCAGACAAGAAAGATTTTTGCCATGATTAGAACTACTACTGGGCCCAAAATAGATTTACCATTTCCAAATACTCCCCAGTGACAGCTGAGTAGCATAATGATGCTTTATCCCATGTAAGTGACAAAATAAATTGCTTTTCCAGCACACACACAGGGCTTTATAAAAAGAATAATCCCACTGGAAAAAGAGTTCTTCAGCTTTGAATTCCTGCACCTAAGAGGGCCTCAGCTGCAGCAGTCTCCTCTGGAGAAGCCAGGAGGAGTGAAACCTCACACAAGTGTAGGGCATCACTTGAAGGTAGGCACCTCTATTCAGACCAAAAGAAAATAGATCATAGCACTCTTATATCCAAGTGCTTGCTGAATTATTTCTAATTTCATAAGCATTGGTGCCTTATACTTCCTGCTGGATCAGTGTTATGCTTATAAATTCCAATTTTCAGGCTACAGCTATTTGAGTCACATTTGGCCGGGATGTACAACATACGCTTTCAATATGGATTGGAATTTTTTTCCCATTCTCTTACCAATTGCTTCGTTTTGTTTAATTGCAGTGGGAGAATTACAAGTGTCAAGATTAATCCAGAAGCTCTTCTCCCCACTTCCAGCTCTAGATTACAGCCCAGGTCTGCCAGTCTGCTATGCAGAACTGCACCAGTGTCAGCTCAGGACCTGGCCGAGTCCTGCCTGAGCGTGCATGGCATCAGAAAATTTTGAATTATGGGGGCAGAAAACCCCACTGCATGTAGTCCTTGGAGAGGAGCGCACCTGTTTGGGACTGCACCGACCCATGGGATTTAAGGAAGAAATTTTTCACAGTGAGGGTGGTGAAACACTGGCACAGGTTGCCCAGAGAGGTGGTAGATGCCCCATCCCTGGAAACATTCCAGGTCAGGTTGGACGGGGCTCTGAGCAACCTGATCTAGTGGAAGATGTCCCTGCTCACTGCAGCGGGGTTGGACTCGATGACCTTCAAGGGTCCTTTCCAGCCCAAATTATTCTATGATTCTACACAATGTATTGGGTGTTGCAGGTCCCCTGGGATATTTTAAAAGGCAGCACAGGCATGTTCCAAGCAGATTGAAATGCTACAGTTTGAAATGCCAGTCCCAGGTGTGCATTGACTACAGGGTGACAACAGGGAAGACTGTGTTGTGTGGAGCAGCTCAGCAAGTTCATGTTGTATGTGACGGAAGGCTCAACCAAGCCCCAAGACTGTTCAACATTAGAGCAATGCTTATTTGCAGACAGCTCTCAGATAATCCATATTTTTAACCGGGTCATACACTGCTTTTCTCTTTTTTTCTAAAAGAAACAGGAACCTAAATGCATTCATAAAATTCACAAAATATTTTCCAGGTACATTTCTTTCTGGAATTAAAGGAAGAAGAATTGTAGGTGTTGCTCACAACTTTTGACTAAGCAACCTTCAAGATCGTAATCGAACAGAGCTCTTCACATCCATAAAACATGCAGAACCTCACCCTTGCAAAGCTAGCATCTGCCATGAGCCTCTACATTCTCTAGTGAAGTTCCTGAGCTTTCCAAAACAGTTGCCTACAGCAATATGAAAATAAAACTATTGTGGAAAGCTTTGCCAGAGACACTATGGACATTTACACCCAATGTGTCAAGATTATTTATAATAAAAATTAATTGGGGGTTGAAGAGTCAGTCAAGCATAGGATGACTGATCTCCAGACAAAGTTGTCTTATGTCAGCTTACATAAATATTCTGGTAATACTTACATACTGTTTCTCTTTCTTCCCCCAAATCACTATAATCATAAAGAAGGAAGGAACTCCTTGCCTCTATTTTTAAGCCTTGAACTTCCCAAAACTTACATATGTAAGTATGCCTGTACATAGGTATTTCCACTGGTGCAATCGGATGTAAAAATAAACTTGGTTGCATCTTACTCTAAGATCTTATACACAGTGATTTCTTTTTATCTATTCTAAAATTTGTTTTTAAAAAGTGAATGGTTTTATCATATGTTCAGCAAAATGTTCTCTCTGACTATACTTTATTTTTAAATATACAGATGGGCAAATTTAAAAAAACACATTAGGCTCCACAGCAAGAGATCTTCAGTAATTCCTTGCACTTACTACCTATCCTGGTATTCAGTAAGAGCTGGTTGGCATTCAAGACTGTCAAAAAATCGCTGTAGTTATTGTGAGTGTAATTTCAAGCTCCTACTTCTGGAAATCATGGCCAAATAAAACAGAAAACATGATTGTACTTGATATTCCATAGTGTGTGAACAGAGTGTGGGCCCTGGCTCTCAAGCATGCTGCAAGCTGTGTGAACCACTGTATCCATTATAATCGCAATAAAAAGCAATTTTCCACAGCACTTTCCATTTAAAGAAAAATTCCTCTCAAAAAGGGGGTTTTGGGGGGTGGTGCAGCAAATCTCCCAAGGATTTCTGAGCTGAAAGGGTCAGCCCACGAAGCTTCTGCCACAGGAGCAGGAAGGCAGAGCTGGTGGGGAGGGCGACGGGCAGCCCTCAGGGCTGGGGCAGCACCTTAGACCCAGGCTCCCTGCAGTTAAGCCTCAGTATTAGCTAGGCTAGTCCTTACTTAAGCTTGAGTACTAAAGCTGTGCCCCTGCCCTTGTTTACCCTCAGCAGCGGTAGCCCCCTCCTTTTGAAAGGAAAGGAACAGTTTCGGATACCAGAGGATTTGGAGCAGAGGATCTGGATATTTTAATGTTGTTCAGGCTTCAGTCATCATGAATATCACTTTACAGCTTGGCGCATAAACAGTCCATTTCTGAGGCATGAGAAAATGAATATATTGTAACTATATTCTAGCCCTTCTGGCCCAAATCTGTTCCTGGTGAAACTCCAGGGGTTTCAGTGGAGCTGCGGCAAGAATAAACTTAGCTGTCTAGCTATACTTTATAATACACTATTTCTGATTAAAAGAGAGTTTACACGGAGATAAAGATTTGTTTCCATACATATTAAACCAAAATGGCATTCAAACTTATTCATGTAACCAAGTGCATCGTTTATAAACAATAAAACTTTTTATAGATGGAAAAAAATGGAGAATAAAAAACAGTAATAAAAATAGGACTGTTCATTTTATAAATAGGAATGTAAGGAAGTATTGTATTGCTGAAATGATGTGTTCAAGCAAGACTACACACCAAAATACGTACTTTTTTCTCATAGACCTTATCTTCCACAGAAAAGTGAAAGATGGGGACACGGGCTGTGGGAAGGAGACATGGTCAGGAGACCCCTCAGAGCAGACCACTTCTGCTTGAGAAGACTAATTTCACAAGAGCTTTTCTAAAAGGAGCTTTCACTGTCCTGCTTATTAGGAAGTTTAGAAATAACAAGTTTCACATTTCAAAGTTCAGTCATTTTTGTATTTCACCCAGGCGACAAACATGTGAGAAATCTGTACCCTGTGAAAAATGTGCATTTCAGGCACTGGTAGGATACAGCTGTCTCGCCCCTTGTTTACTTGGTTTCTCCTCTACTTCATGCTCGGCATGGGGGATTTTAGAGTTATTAAACTTTTTCCCAGTTGCCCAGATTCACCATCCTCTTACTCCACACTGAGCAGCCGTGTATACAACCGTGTGACAGCAACTGCCCTCCCAGCTTTCGGTGTTTACCTCTTTTTTCCTTTCACCAGGTGCATCTTCCACAGGGAATTCCAAATTTATGAGACAGTAACTTTTCCTAGGACGGGATATTAAAGCCACCCACCTTTCCAGCAATAAAACAGCTTCAGACTAACAAGATGTCCCCTTACCAGCATGGGCTGTGTCTTCCTTGGCCAGCCTCATGACAGGAATGAACTCCTGCAGTACTCTGAGACTAGGCAGACGGTCTCAGAAGAGCTTGCAAGGAAGATGAGCGCGGATGTTTAAACTCAGGATGAGGCCCAAAAAAATCCTCATTAAATCAGACAGGGATTATGAGCTCAAATCTTACTATTTTAGGTGCTCCTCAAGTCTTAACTACTGGGGTCCTGCAGGTGCCTAGGAGATTTCTCATCCACTTACAGCAGCCTTGCAGCTAAGCAATTCACCTACACGTTTGGGAGCTCACAGCATCGTATATACCTGAGAAGAAGAGGCCTGAAGGACTCCCAGCTGCTTATGTTGGACACCATTTTAATGAAACATAGGATTCATAGGGCCAGAACGACAGCCTCTGGTAGGCGTACACACAGGTGAGAAGGGAGTTTGGTGGTCTGCTCCTAATAACAAGTTGATGCTATTCAATGAAGAAATACCAGCAGTGTGGACCAGAGCAAAGACCCCAACCTCCCAGCTGTCTGCCTGACTCTACTCCAGCCACTTCTTAGGGGCTTTAAGGTTTTTAAAGCTACTTTTTCAAGTTGCTGAGATAACTCAGTTAAGTCTAAAAAAGAATTTTTCCTGTGATATCTATTGTCTATAAAGCTGTTTACCACAAGTCCACACGTAAGCCTTAACTTTAGGGAAGGGATTTCAGGTATATACTTCATATACATCTTCATCATGGCCAGCAGAGACATTTCCTCCTCTGCTTTTCAAGGCACTCAGGCAGTGAGTTTCAGAACTGCACTGTTAGCTCAATTTGTAGATGCTCCACAAATCAGCAGCTGTAGAAATAAATACTTTTCAAAATTGCAATACTGTTTGTCTTTCTGTTTCTTCAAAGCATTACAAAGTGGACAAGTTAAAAACCCAAACCTTGTATTTTCTCATGCTAGTCAAAAAAAAAAAAAAAGAAACATCTTGCATATATGATTACTTAAAACATAGAAATGAAGGGAACAGCACTGTTTTTCAGCAGATTCAAATACCTCCATTTACAAAAAAATCAACCTCTTGCTGGAGCAGTGGTGCATTGCTAATGAGGTCTTTACTGTGAGCTATACACAGGTGTAATTGAAGTTATAGTCATTGTTTGCTCGTCATTAATTTAAGAGTTAGTGATTTATTAATTTAATAAATTCTGTGGAATCAAACAAAGGCAATGGGCTGAATTCAGACTTGACTTAATCCACATTTCGGCTCTCTATAATGTATAACAGGCACACCAGCTTGAGTTTTATATTCCAGTCAGACCTTTTCTGGGTTCCTGAGTCCCTCTGCAAGCAGTAGGATCTGGCACTCTAAAAACAAACAAACGAAAACAGAACAAAAGCTTTTAGATCTTCTTTGTAGGATTTAATTTTTGCTTAGCATACATGTTACATGGATTTTTAAAACAGAAAATATTATCAGTTCAAAAGCATATATTCATAGAAAATCAGAGAAATAAAGAGAAAACCCGCACATTTATTCCTCTGCTGCTACTCCAGCTTTGAAGGTCTCTCAGAGAGTATCCGATTCAAATGCACTTGATTTAATGCAGACACTGAACTACCTTTCTGATCTCTCACTGGGCTTGCTGACCCTCATATATCATGACCACTATCACCTTCTTCAAGCACAGCTGAGCAATGCCTTTGGCACCAGAGGCACCAGCGTCTTCCAGCAGATTGCCAGGCAGTCCATAAATGTTACTAATGCTCAAAATGAAAGCAGACTCCGGGACTGGATGGTGCCTATCAGCTGGTCTGGGGAGCAGAAAGCAGAAGACCTTTGAGAAGGTAGCCGGACTCTGCAGTACGGTGGGTTTGGCATGAGGTCCATGAGCATCCAGGATGCACAACCTGCTGCAGGAAGGCAAGCGGGGCACCCGCTGAGTGAAGAGAAAATGTATCATGCTGTGTTTGGGAAGGGAATAACTCCCTCGGTCCAGCCCTGGTCTGGTGGGTGGGTTTATCTCTTGGACTGAGTGGAGACAACAGCATGAGACGTAGTGAGGGTGAAGGTGAGTGAAGCCTAAGCTAATACTCGACAGAAAGCGAAGCCTAAGCTTCAAATAAAGTGAAGCCTACTACGCAAAAGAAACACAAGCAGAACAACTCTGCAGTCTCTTTTTCACTCAGCCCACTGATCCGGTTGGCTGCAGCAGGAGCCTGGCCCTGATGCGCTGGGGCAGCACGTGGACAGATGCACTGCTTGCCCCCGCCACGTTTGGGGGTGAACTCCTCCATCCCTCACACAGGGTCAAATTAGCCAGTGGGATCCCGGCCCAGCCTCCAGCTGGCCAAGCTCATTAGGCCTTTAGTTGCCAGGAAGGCAGTTGTGGCCAGCTGTAAGGCTGATACCCCGTGCGGAGCCTGCCAAAGGTCAGCAGTCATCGGCTGGGGGGCGGGGGGGGCCTCGGCTGGCCAGCTGCGGGTCCTCCTGCGGGACCCCAGGGTCCAGCTGAGAGGAGTAAGGAGAAGTGATGAGCGAGTCAAGGGCTCTGCAGAGGAGGAGGAGGAGGGGAGGGAGCGGGTCTGGTAAGGAGACGCCAGAATGCAGCCATGAATTTGGGGTGTTCCTAGGCATATTTTGACAAATGGTATGTTTTTCTTCCTCCAAGACCTAATTACTAAAAGTTTAGCACTTTTAAGCCTTACCACAGGAGAAGAAAGAGGTTTATCTTTTCCTATGGGGAAAACAAGTGTTTTTCCACACAAGCAACTCAGAAATACAAAGATAAAGCAAGCAGGGTTTTTCCTGGAGACAACACGCAAACTCAAATGATCTGCATTATAAAAATGCATAAGTGACTAAAAACGTTTTGATTAAATTTGTTTTGCAAACTGTACTCCTACTTCCTTCAGTCAAAATTTTCCTGATGTTAATATTTAAGAGATCTTTGCTAGGTTCCTATGTTAGTTTTGTAGTGTAGCCTTTTGATCTGTGTTTAAAATATGTATTTCACTGAAGATCCCTGCTTGGTTTCTTAAAGAAAGGTAAAAGATACAAGAAGCTCTTTACACACACACAAAAAATAGCCCAGTTGCCTCCCTCAGAATATAAGCCAAGAAAGCATAATTTTCAGAAGTAAAATTCAAATAAATTAATTTTCTTTTTAAAATCGCACAGAATTATCCCCTTCCTTGCAGTGAGTGATAGCCACAAAACGTGCAGCTTCTCTATTACCTTATTCTGACGCTACGAGGCATCCCTTCACCCGCCCGCACACAAAAAATAGCCCAGTTGCCTCCCTCAGAATATAAGCCAAGAAAGCATAATTTTCAGAAGTAAAATTCAAATAAATTAATTTTCTTTTTAAAATCGCACAGAATTATCCCCTTCCTTGCAGTGAGTGATAGCCACAAAACGTGCAGCTTCTCTATTACCTTATTCTGACGCTACGAGGCATCCCTTCACCCGCCCGCCTGCTTGCGAGATCACTGCACGCCATCCCCGAGGCTGCAGCACTCGGGCAGGGAGCAGGGGTTGAGAGAGATGGAGCTCAGGTTTTCTAGACCACCGCCTTCTCATCTATTTGTGAGCGCAGCCTTCGTTAAATGAATGTGTTTTGCATAGAATACAAATCTTTCTTTTCAGTTGTTATTATTATTATTATTAATAATAATAATAAATATGCAAAATTTGACCACAACAGCATATCTCCCAAGGCAGCCGCTTTCTACACGTTGTTCTTCCAAGTCACAGGCTAAAGGTGGTTTCAGGGTGCTAACTTCCACTCCTTCAGGGATTACAGCACATTTCAGTTCACAGGAGCTTTGTTTATAGATGTCCTGTAATTAAGAGTTTGTTTTCTTGGTGTGTAGAACAAAACCCTCAGATTGTAATCTAGTCCAGTAGGACCGAGGAGGCTGTGGACAAACATCCCACAGACAGGATACTTCTCCTCACTCTGAAAAGCTACTTCTCAGAAGTATTGACCTTCTTGCAACTCTTAAAATGTCTGCCGGCCAAAGAGAGGTGTACATTACCAACATGTGATTCGCTAGTGTTACTCCGCATGCTTCACGGGAGATCGCTTGCCAAGGTCAGCACAGTGCAGAATGAAATGCTGAAAGTTCTCCAGCTTAGCTCATTTTAAACCATCATTTAAAATGATCTGCACCGTATTAGACCCTGGCCACAAGCAGCATCCTTGGGGTGGTATTTCGGTTGAGAGGAGGGAGCACTGCAGCGCTGCAGCAGCGTGTGAGAAATCACAAGTAAAACCAGTGACGTTCACGGCCTTGCATAAAGATTTCTGTGAGCAGAAGGCTCAGGAAGAGATCGCCCGTAACCAAGAAAGACGGTGTTTGAGTTAAGGCACTTTCATATTCCTGAAGTGTCTGTATTGCCAAGAGTGTGCAAATACCTTGTTTCTCCCTCTGCACGACCTCAGTCCAGGGTTTCCAAAGCACTTATTCTACCCGATGATTATTTGGGACCTGTCTATACACATGGAAAGCCCATTCTGGAAAAAGCTCCTCCTGAATTACACCGCAGGAAAGAAAACACTTACCTCAAGGTTACACAGCAAGGGCAGAAAGTGATTTTGAGGGAAGCCGCGCCGGAGGGGGCAGGCTGGCCTTGCCCCGTGTCAGAGGCAGAGCTGCCTGGCTGCCTAGTCGAGCGGCTCAGGCAGGTAAGTGCCGCCTCGCTTTCTCTGCAGCCCTTTGGCAGGGACACGTGGCCCCTCGGTGTGCCGCGAGGACGGGGCCATCCCTAAGCTACGCTTCCTTCATCCTCAGTTCAGAGACGCTGCCAAAGAGCAGTCAGGTGGGAACTTTTGAGGCCATAACTAAGCTGGGCTGGGTTCAAGTGAAAGATTTATCAGAGGTGAAATGCCACTTCCAGGCCCCTTGGCCACCCATCGCTGACAACATAAACACAAATGGCAAATACGTCCTTATCCCACACTAGTGAGGTGTATATGCCTTCCCGCTCAGAGTGCTTATCGTAGGAGACATTTCTGGGTGCACTGAAGGAACCCATCTCTCCATCTCTATCTCTGTCTTTTTTGTGGGGGTTAGAAAAGTTTTGGATTACAACTAGAGAAGTGCAAAGGGCTAGAAAATGTTCATGGTAGAAATAGTTAGATTTAGTGCCTGGAAGGAAACAATTTTTAACTCTGAAAACTCATGAAGACTTGACCTGGCTATTTCTAGACCCATGCAAAGAGAGTAATGAATTTTCATCCTGGCTGGAGGGACCAAAGGCGTTAGGAGCAAACAGATCTATATAGCTTTCTGAAGATTGTGAAATGTACCTTGTGGACTGTGAAAGAGATACTTGTGGTTTGTTCTTACTTTACTAAATCTGTCTCTGCCAGAGGACTGAGAATGACTGAGAGTAAAGTTCCCTGACAGGGTATCAGAGCTAGATCATGCAGTTGTTTTACAGAGGAGAGTCACCATGCAATTTTAGGGCCAAATCCTGAAATAGGAGTTCAGCCTTCATACCCAGGGAAACAAGCAAGGGCTGGGGGTAGGGGGAAGACAACTATGAAATATTTTTACTCTTGCAGAAAATAAAGGAAACTCTGCCCATAGCAGGAGAGGTATGGAGGGAGAATTAACCCTCTGCATTTTTGTTCCTCCATGAACCGTCCCAGAATAATACCCACTGGTGATGAGAGAAACAGGCCTCCAAGCCCCAGCCAGA
>NW_010554875.1:0-240 GCF_000687285.1 Phaethon lepturus | reverse complement strand
TCCCGGCCCAGGACAGCCGTGACAAGGCAGGTCCTCACACAGGTAGGAGGCGGGGGTGACCGAGTCTGGGCTGGGACTGAACACGGATGCTGCCGGGCACCCCACAGGCGGGTCTTGCTGCCCTTCCCAATACCAGGGAATGCAGTTAAAAGAACCAGCAGGCCAGACAGCTCTCTTACAGCACGTTTTATTTGCAGCGGAAGTTCCAGGGTAGCGCCTGCGTCCCGATCCCCAGGCTCC
>NW_010554874.1:2201-2600 GCF_000687285.1 Phaethon lepturus | reverse complement strand
TAACTGGCGAAGGAACAGGGTTAACCAGCGAGGAGGAAAGCGTCGGAGAACCCTTTAAGTCTTCAAAGTAAATCAGCTCCTGGAACAAACGCGCTCAGTAGCCAAATGTCCCCTTCTCCTTGGGCTTTTGACATTTATTACACTGCCTGAGAGCCACCCAGAGAAAGGAGGCTTTTCTTGCATCTAAGGGCTGTTTCGCACCCTGGCACACTCGGACGGGGATTTCTCCCCTGCCCAGGCAGGGTCTGACCCCCAGCACCCCCTCCCCACAGGGACCTCACCCTGCAAACCACCCAGGAGACAGGATGGGACCGTGCCCCAGGGGTGCTCCGCACCCTCCCCGCGCCCGCTGGGAGCTGGGGAGCAGGCTCCGAGCCCGGGGTACCTCCGAGGTCCCCC
>NW_010554874.1:0-1927 GCF_000687285.1 Phaethon lepturus | reverse complement strand
GCGACAGGCATGGTGAAGGACACGCTATTACGGGACGAGGCGGTGCGGGGTTTTGCCCAGCGACAACCAAGGACGCGGTGCCTGGGGGGGACGGCCGTGCCTCGCTGGATCAGTGAGCGCCCGCGCCTTCGCCAGCCAGCAGCCGTGAACGTTTTTAATTATTCCTTCCTCGTTTATTGAGCATCTCGTTTTCAGTGATGCGCTGGCTATCTCCACCTGAGGAGGTGGCTGGTGTCACTCCCTTCCAGCCCGAGCCGGATGGGAGCCAGCGGAGCTGGAGGTCCGTCCCCGGCACAGGGGATCCACCCCGCGACCCACCTGCCCTGCAGCTCCTCTGCACGCCCCACGTCATGTCAAGGACCGTAACGGAGCCGGGCAGAGCCTCCCTGATGCTCAATGTCCCTCCCCGCCGGAGCACAAGCACCGAGCGCCAATTTTAGCGGCTGGCATAAAAGCAGCAGGAGCGGTGGCCCCCGGGTTTTTTGCGGCTGCCATAAATGCAGCAGGAGCGGTGTCCCCTGGTGAGGCATCGAGCGGTGACTAAGAGCGGAGATGACAATAAAGCGGAGGAAGCGAGGTCTGACTGCAAAGCAGCAAACCAACCCCCCGAATCCAGCTCGGAGGCTCTGACTGACGACGCTCCCCCAAACCAAACCAGAACGGAGCCCGAGCCCCGCACACGGGCACGAGGCGAGCCGGCGACGGGGAGCCGGGCTTGCTTGGGCTCGCGCTGAGCTCAGTGCTGGCGCAGGCTCGGTTTGGGTGGAAATCCCGTGAACGGGAGGGGAGAAAGGATTCCCCACATCAGGACGCTGGGACGGAGTTCCAGCCTCCTTAGCAAAGCACACGGGAGCTGCACAGCCCCTACGTACAAATCTACCCCCGCAACATCTTCCTGGTGGCAAACGTGGTAGAGAGCGTGCACGACTCGACGGATCAATGCGTATTTATGGTGCTTTGGCACAAGGGATACAACCGGTTGGGATTTTTGCTCAGCTCTACCACTTGGGCATAGCGCAGCCACAACAAACCCATTTGAATAACTCTTGTTTCAACCGAGGCAGAGATCCAGCCTATTCCCGGCGGAGCAAGCACCAGAACTTGGGCCAAATTAATCTCCGATGGATCTCCATCAACTTCATGGAGTTACAACCACAATTTGGCCCATGCGTGACATGTAAATCTGTTCATTTTTCTTCCGAATGGTCCAAATACCGCAGCGTTCGTTAGCGCAGGGAGAGGGACGCATCCTCCGGGAGAGATCTCTTTGGATACCGCGCCAGCCCTTCCTTTTTTTATTTCCTTTGCTGTCTGGGATAAAAGGCGAGCGAGACGGTCTGTCGTACGTGTCTGAGCTGTTTGGGAAAGAAACAGGAATTTCCTCCTGCCATTCCCAGTCTTTCGATAGGCAGGCGGGATGCGAGCAGGAATAACTCAATCAAGACAGAGCAATTTTTAATTAATTTGTGGATCCCTTCGCCGGCTGATCGCCTTGGAGACAAAAGGGAAGCCTCTCCTTTTAACACTTGTGTGTGCCTGGTACTCTGAGCCTCCCCTTTTCACCGGCGCATCTTTGGTCTTGAAAGCTGCACAAAAGGAAGAATTCCTTGATCTTTTGCCTCAGCTTTTGCTAAGACGGAGACACACACGAGGGGGAGCTGGATTGGGCTTTTTTTTGGTGGCTTTTGTATTTTTTTGAGAATATTAGAGCCCAAAATGCACACAGAGCGGGGTGGGGAAGGAAAGAAAAAGAAGGAAAGGGTAAAAAATAAAAAACCCCAAACCTAAGAAAGCAGAGCGTTTTCCCCTCGCGCTGTTGACACCTCCTGCCCAGCCCGCTCCATCCCCAAGGGGAGGGAGTTGAAAGGTTCAAGCTACATCAAGCGGTGAGTAATGCAGCGGGAGGCTGCTGCTCGCGGCCGGGCTC
>NW_010554873.1:1245-2389 GCF_000687285.1 Phaethon lepturus | reverse complement strand
CAGCTCAGCAGATCCTGAATAGCACCTTCTTGCTGGCATCTTTTACTCCGATTATTTCCCCACTGAATTAAAAAAAGAAAAGCATCCTGTCCACAGGGGTGCTGGGTGGCCTCGTAGCTGTCACCAGCACTCTGCCTTTGGCCTCCAACCCACTGGTTTTGGCGGCCTTGGGCGAAAGCTGGGAAGAGGCTGGGGCGTACGGGAGTTTTCACCGAAGACACGTTCACTAAACAGACGGGACTGCTCACCTAGCTCTACCTAGTACGCAACTATATACAACGTCGCAGCTCCCTGCGTTATTGGCTTGCGGTTTATGGTACAAATGCAATTCTAAAATAGAATGGCTGAAGCTTTGTGGCATTTTAATGCATCTTTGATGTCAGTTATTTATCTTTCTCTGAACACTTTTTCTCCTCTCCAAGGTACAGTCACTCGTGAGCTTTCCCTGATGTCCCAGCTCGTTCAAGTCAGTCTATTTGAAATTCATTTAGTTCGGCGAGCTGAGTCCCCGCGACAGGTAAGCTCTGACAGCACTGCAGGCTGGATGGGAAGAGCCAGCGACAGGCGAGAACGTGGCGGAGCTGCTGCCAGGGAACCGGCTGGAGGCACGGGCTTGGACAGCAGCGTCACGGGGACCGCGCTGGGAGCTGCGCTGCCCTTTGCCAACCTGCCGCCCTGGGGACAGGGCGAGGGCAGCGGGCAGGCCGGCGTTCCTCATCCCCGCTGGCTGCTTGGGACTTCTGGAGATAAGACCTTGCTTGTAGGTCGCGCCCACCGGAGGAGGGAAGCACTCCGACTCTTTCCACGCAGACTTAAATGACTCGCACCGAGGCGCTGGGAGTCAGCAGCGTGCAAGAATGCAATCCCAGAGCTTTAAGTCCTCCTGCTTTTGTCCTCCGCATGCCCACCCAAGTGGTTTCCTACATTATGACATTTTTGGTGAAGTCCAGTTGAAGGTAGGAGAGCGAGCTTACGTGGGGCCGGGCCGGTAGGATTTTAAGACAGTGTGTTGAAGGCACTGCTGTGATGAAGGTCTCTGTCGCCACCGCGTTGAGTGGCTGCACTTGCCATCCCCACTGTGTCACAGCACTGAGACCCTGCGGGAAGGCACCGCCGTCCGGCACGGCCGCACCCACCCCTCTTT
>NW_010554873.1:0-1204 GCF_000687285.1 Phaethon lepturus | reverse complement strand
AGGCCGTAGCGGCTGTTTTATTTCTCAGCGCTGGTTCCCATGGTGGGTCTTCACGCAGCTGTGGACTGGTCCATGCTGGATCCCACAGGGGCTCCAGCACTTCGGCTGTGCTGATCTCTCCTGCCTCCCTTTAAACATAAATTTGTCCTTTATGGCAAAGCGTGGACCACTTGACGTCCACATCCTCTGTACTTTGGTGGGCTGCAGCGTCGTGGTGCTCCACAGCAGGGCTCATGCGGAGACAAGCTTGCCTATAAGTTAGACTCTAGTATACAGGTTTTTAATAAAGGCTTTCAAGGTGGAGAAGCGTTTGATTAGCACCTCGCTCCCCCTTGGAGTGGGTGCTTTGATAGCTTGTGAGCAGAAGATTAAATGGAATTATTTAAGCAGTGACACCAGGCAGAGAGATTCCGGAAAATGACGTCTCCCACTTTGATGTCAAAATACCTGAAACGAAGCGAACTGGAGAATCAAAACACCAACTGGCCTTGCAGGAGGAAGGGGGCAATGAGAGGGATGTGAAATTGTTTCATCTAAGGCAAAGTCACTGCCCCCTCCTGACCAGACCGCGAGTCCAGTTTGCTGCAAGTGCGAAGAAAATGTCACTTTGAGATCTCAGGCTTCCTCTTCCCAAAGGAGTCATGGAAAAGTCCGATGCAAACAGGGCAATAGGTTACAAGCGCTTTGCCCCAAGGGGATATGTTGCTTCATTCCATATAATTGCCTGTAAAGATCCATAATTGATGTCAACCACCACGAGTAGACACTTGGCAGATTATTTATAAGCCACCCCTTCCAGCCAGCACCGTGCTGGTCCCTACGCCATCCTCCTAACGCCTTTTCAGGTGATGGAAGAAGAGATGTTTCTGCTGCTTGCCTCAAAGTCAGCCAAAAGTGTAATAGCTTACTGGTTTGCAAAGTGCTTCTGCTGCTTTCCCTTTCCTCCTCTGCTCAAATCCCTCCCACAGCACAGAAAATAAACTCAGCTGCCCCCTCCTCTCCGTAGTGCTCTCCTGTATTCATGGAATACAGACCCCGTGTTTAGCCAGTTTGGACACGTTGGATTCTTTTAATCCTTGCTCGCAGATCAATCCCTCTGGGCTCTGCAATTATTTGTCTTTCCCCCTCCTCATCTTTACCTTCCAGGACAACGCCAGTTTATGGGCCCTTCCCCAGGCTCCTGCCAGCGGAGAGGGAGAGGCTG
>NW_010554872.1:10745-39561 GCF_000687285.1 Phaethon lepturus | reverse complement strand
CTTCTAGCAGCTTCTCATAGAAGTCACCCCTGCAGCACCTCCACTACCAAAACCTTGCCACAGAAACCCAATACACCCACCCAGCTATTCTCCTCCCTCACCAGGCCAGGGATTAACTCCTTGCTGCATCTTCTGTCTCCATCATTGGGACTTTCAGCTGTTACCTGGCAAGGTAAGCAGTTACACTTAATCTGAATTAATGGCTATGGAAGGGACGTTTAAGGCATGAAGAGATGCTACTAGGTCTGACAGGTAGTAATTAATGCCAGAGTGTGCGATCCTTCAGCAGTGTCACACCTTCACTCTCTAATCTGATCAGGTGGCCCATTAGTTCTAAGCGCAGTTCAAGAGGTTGGCTTTGTCCCAAAGAGGCTCTACATGTGCAATTCAACAACACTTTTTGCAAAGAGTCTCATGGAAGAGAGGAAGGGAGAGATAAGATAGGTTCACTCCTGAAACCTCATTCCTCTCTTATATAAGCCAAATATTTGGGTGGTTTTGGCATTGCAAAGCTCTTGCCCACAAACAAAACAAAACCCCCCAAAAAATAGGTATGGGGAGTCCTTTAGTGCCTAAATGCTAATTTTGGCATAATCCTTATGGCATATTCATGGCTGCACTGAAAGTTTGCAATACTAAGCAGTCCATGTAGCGCTGCAGCACTCATTGCCGTAGCGTATTTTAAGCATTCTGAGCCCATAAGGGGAAAGGGGAGAGGTGGAAGGTCAGAAGTCTTGGTACGTAGAGGACCATGCTTGTGCCTATCTTGCACTGTGAGCATTATAGTGCTCATACTGAGTGAGTGTAAGTATATTTTTGAGTGTGACTCTGACCTCAGCAGCTTTTATTCCTCAATAAAAGAAGCTGGACTAGTACAGTGATGTTTATGACTACAAATAGGTGAGATATTTGAGAAGAGAATTTAATATTTTTTCTGTGATTGATAGGTACAGTGACAAACAACATACTAACCTAGATCTGGAGAGGTGAATGGTACATTCTTTGTTTTTTAAGGAAGTGCTAAACACATTTCTTAATTGGTGCATTACCTTGAGCAGAGTATTAAAATGATGGCAGACATAGGTACATACATACAAAAGCAACTGATCATCTTGTTTTTCACTGGTTCATGTGAAAAATGGATAGACATACAGATTGGGCTCTCTGAATCGTTAAGAAGTTTTAACAATGAATGGTGGTCAAAATTCAAACTTTCTGTAGAGATATACTTAAAAAGTTAGTCTCTTGTATTGACAATCCATCTTACTTTTAAGAGGTGGAGACAAGCTTCGTATATAACATAGTTGAAAGACGTGCACAGTTCCCAGATGCAGCTATCAAAATTCTATGAAACTACAGGTAGATAGGCAATAGATAACATTCACAGACCATAAAGTGACTCTTACTTGAGGAAAAATGACACACACACAAAATGAAGGCAACTCTCTCACTGCTGTTGCGCTCTCATCAGCCATTTGGTGATGCACTATTGAATTCAGCCCTCTTAATATAGAGGGGTTGGACATCTGAAATTGATTGAGCCACGTAAGTTGTTCTTGTGTCTGGGCAGAAACAAAAACCTCATGGCTCTTACACACAGATTAGATTTGGCCATGCAGCGTGGAACTGCAGTGCGGATCCACTGCTCTGCAGCAGCCCCGTCGCTTCCCATGGCCTGCTGCACATGTGGTACCCAGGTGCACAGCCATCACTGTCCAATACCCTCTGCAGAGGTACCAAAGAGTAGACGTTCCTTTGCTTGCTAAGATGGAGTGCTTAAAAGAGGCTAATTACTGGGGCAGAGTCCAGCTAGACGATGATACTCAAATGTGGTGTTTTTGTTCCATAAGCATAGCCCAAAGATAATGTTTTGCCTTTTCAGACATGATCTTCCTGCTCTGTAGAGCTGTTTCACAATGCTCATGCATTTAGTATTCTATTTTTCTGTTGTGACTATTTTTGAGTTAAAAGAATGAAAATAATATTTCTTCTTTGTTAAAAAATGAATATACTATTTCTTCTTTGTTTCTGTTTGCTTCACTTCCTCCTTGCCTCTGAGATTTCTGTTGTTCCCCTAGAAAAATAAAATATTATTCCTTTGTCCTTGTGGCCAGACCTATAGAAAGTATGAGCCTGCAGCCAAATTCCCAAACTGAGCTCTAGCGATCCAGCCAACCTTCATACTTTGCAGTCTGAACACAGATATTACTAAACAAGGTATATTATCTGTATCCAAGATTGAACTTTCCAACAGTAGAAGCAGCAGAAAACATGATGTGGATGTCAACTTCAGTACACCTAAACCGGACTATTTGGAACCAATTTTTTGCAATAATAGAAAATAGAAAAGATGCTAGTATGTTTCTATGACTTTTCAACCCTTCCTCAGGAAGTTATAATAGCTTCATTTTTTATACCCTTGATAAGTGCTTTTTACTTTCTGATTATGAATTTCACTGAGACAATAAAAGTGTATTAAATTCATTTTTAGCAAAATGTTTAGTGACTACTGACTTCTTTAGGAAACTTACATTGGTTCTAAACCTGAGGTATTCCAATGCCAGCATCAGGGTATAATCCATTTTCTTTACATAACGTTGCTAATATCCCATTCTGTTCCTTTAAAATGTAGGTAATTGAAGTGAAAGTTCAAGAACTCAGAAGAAAAAAATCAATTTAGAAAAAGTGATTTTTTTAAGCCAAAGAAAATCATAGCAATGTGTTTTGATTTAATCCATGTTGTTCTAGGCAGTCACTGACTCCACTGAGTTATGCAACTCTGATTTTTTATACATATACAATAGGAAGGATTTTTCTGTATATGAGAGAAGAAAAACAGCATCAGACAAAATGGTGTTGCTGTATTGATGGCTTGCTATTCACTGGATCAGAACTCACATTAAACAACCTACTTCTGCCTCCAAAAAAAGGAATACTTTAGCACCTGATGTCATAAAATGGGCCCTATCCTCCTTAATTTACAGATGCAGCTACTTGGGTGGGTGCAGGTGGGCTTGACTCCCTTTAGATATGCTCTCATCTGGTTGCTGTAAGTGAAGTCTGATCGAGAAGCTATGCTGAGTGTTAGCAGAGCTTATCTTGCTTCTCAAGGTATCTTACTACTTCGGATACAGTCTCATGCAGGTGGAGATTTGCAGTTGGGTACAAGGAGATTATGCATCTGCCTTACCTAGTTCAGTACTATCAGCCTGGTACCTGATGATAGCTGATAACAAATCTGTGGCTTTGTTAACCGGCCCTACAGTTTGTACGCGAACTACTGAGTGATGCCTTTGATGAAAAGCCAAATGTAATTATGCACAGTCTTACCATACGGGCATGTTTTTCTGAAGCACTGGGTAACTTGCAGCTCCCATTGCATCCAGCTCAAATGGTAAGACCTTTAGCACCTCTGAAATTAGACACTGGGAAAATTTTATCTTCCTGATATTCTCTTATCCCATTTAAAATGAGGTTTCATTATTGTATTTTCACAGGGCAGTATCTTAAAGTCTATTTCAGAAAGCAGTTTATACAATGGCATTGAGTGACAATGTAATAAAATTCACTGTCTGGACACTGTCTGGACAGTGAATGTTGGATATTCTGTATTTTTGTGGAATTCCAAACTCAGTGCACAGAACATTCTGTTAAAATAATGTTTTAGATTGTTTTGCATTGTCGATGATATGTTTTCCAAAGGAAACAGGAATAAAAGTGTTATTTATTTGACAAGCTATTCCAGACAATTGGAGTGATAGTTTTCCCTGGCACCCAATTGCTTTATGCAGAATTGAGTGAGAATGCCAATATTCATTAAAAAGTGTCAGGTACTCATAAAAGTCCCAGTTAACTATATAATGCAGCACAGCAAAAACTACACCCAAGGGGCATTTATGTAATGGAGGACTCCATCATGGTAAGTCTTAGCGCTGTTCCCAAGAGCAGGCTTACCGCCTCCATATAGACTAAACCAACAGTTTGCTTAAGAAATTAATGTCTTGTTTCAAAATATAAATCACAGGTGCTTGTCGGGTTTACATAAGCACAAGTATACTTCCAAGAAAGGAATGGAGATGTGGAAGCGTTTCAGAATATAAACTGCGGGAAAGAGCTTTGTTTCCTTCTGCATCGTTTTATAGCCTCACTCAATATCCTGTCTACTTTATATCCTCACTGTGAACAATATATGATAAGATGAAAGGCAGTTTACGTAAAAGCAGGCCATCTCCTTGAAGAGAACTTATAAAGTACATCTCCTGTATATTCCTTTAATCCTTTGTGAAGCAGTAAACTGCAGTTTTGCCCTCCGTTTTGAAACTTTTCCTTGGTTCCACAGAGCTGATAAGTTCGTTGTGAAATAGCTTTTTTTCCTTCCTTTTCCTCTGAGAGAATAAAAGATACAGGAAAAACTGTCTCATGGCATGTGTTAACCTGCTGCCAAAATCACAAAGCAGTGAAAATGAACGCATTTCATGAAAACCTCAGTACCACCAGAAAACACACTTTACATGCCCGCGCTTGCGTAACGGGATTAAATGTTTGTGCTCTGGCAGTGTCTGTGGGCTGGAAGCAAGTTGGACTTTATGCAATAAAAGCAAAAAGCCTTATCTGAAGCAGTTGGCTGTCTAGGCGAGGGCATTCCCTGAGCTCGGTTTGTGCACCTCGTCGTATAGATAAAGCTCTTCCAGCTGTGAGAGAATTGAAGAACTGATTCTGAGGCAGGAGAAAATAGTCAGGACAGTAAACTGGAAATCAGAAAACCTGGGTTGTCTTCCCCAAAAATCTTCTGTAGGGCTGATCATTTTTATGTTTCTTCCTAATTGAATCTCTGCTTAAACAGTCCTTGCTTTAACAAACTTACCATCTGCTCATAGAGCCTAGCATAATGTAATTATTGTTTAGGTCTTACGGGAACTACAGTGACGCAAATAATAATTTCTGATGCTAATGAAGACAGGTGACTGTATAGCAATGAAGAAAAGCAGTGGAATAATAGAACTTTCTAATTCAAATTTGAAAACAAATTCCTGTATGGATATATACTGCGGAGATGGGATTATTTTGTGTTATCGATGCATAAAGGCTCTGTAGCAAGTTTAGGTACCCATAAGGAAATAACTGTGTACAGCTTATTAAGTTTTGTTCTTTATTCTGTAGGCTGATAAAGGTTTTGTATCTTCACGTCAGGGAACAAAACAGGACAAACAATGGTGGAAGGAAAGGGGAGAAAGAAAATCAGAAATAAATCTAACTGATGGGAATAGTACTCGTTTGAAGACAAGAAGGCTTCCTAGAGGTCCTAATCTGTCATCTGCACCAACAGTCTGAGTTCTCCTCACAAGCTTCAAATCCCAGCACAATAAAGGGTGTTTAAAGCAACTCATCTGCTTGTTTTCTCCCCCTTCCAGGCCCTTTATATTTTTATGTTGTTGGGTTAAGTGCATGTTTCTGAGAAAAATGGCTTTTTGACATTCTGTAGCAACTTCATAGCTGCCAGAGCAGTTTTGTACAGGGAGAAAAATCAAAATTTTCCGTATCACTATTCCCTGAACAATAAGAACCAGTATGGATGGGGCAGAAACTCGATAATTTTTTACCTCACAAGCCGTATTTTGGGCTGGCTTAGCTTTTTCATTTTATTATTTTAAAATCTAACAAAAAAGCGACAACTGTGAGCCAGTTTATTAGCCCTATGCTGTTTCCTTTGAGCTGTAAACAGAGAGCTATCTTAAAAGATCTCCAGAGACCATAAAAGCACTGTAAATGATACAATACATCTCATCATTATCTCACACATACTGATTCTTATCCCGAAGGACAGTGGACTTTCCTGGGATGTTCCAGAGACAAGATGATATAAGTATGACCAGAATTCAGGTAGCAGAAAAATTTTGTGTAAAATGAGGAAAAATTAGTGTCCTTTAGTGTCCACTCTTGTATGTGCCAGCTGCTAATCCAGCTGTCAAGACTGAGGGGAGGAGAGAAGGCGGCAGAAAATTGAGAGAATTGTGGTTCATCTGTGTGTCATGTCATGTCATGTCATGTCATGTCATGTCATGTCATGTCATGTCATGTCAGATTGATTGATATGATATGATATGATATGATATGATATGATATTATTGTGGCTCATAAGTGAAACAGCGAGCCAGAGCATCTGGGCTAGGACACTCAGTGTTCTGATGTTATGTATTGGTTATGCATGTACTTCCCTTTCCATCACAAACCAAACACTTTAGTATTTTTGTGTGTGGTCTTCCAATGACTGTAAACAAAATTACCATTCTGTTTTCTGATATTTAGTGCAGTGTTACTGCAGAATCAGGCCTGTTGTTCAGCTGCTGTGCACATGGCATTGGTAAAGAGGTAAAACTGGATCAAATCAAGAACGAGTCCCTGCCTTGAAGAGCTTAAAAGTCTGAAAAGCAAGGAAAAAAACAACATAATACTAACCAAAACAAACCGTGTGTACTTTTATAGAGCAGTTCAGATATGTTTTAGATTGTATGTACAGGGAAATGTCTCTGGCAACTTTCTTTGGCATCCTCTTTTTTTGGATTTACCACAGAAGCTGGTCTTGAAGTGTTAGTTCTGAGAACAAGGACTGAGAGAGTAACCACACGACTGTGGTCATCCCTGAGCTGGTGTTGACCCCTTAAAAGGGGAAGAAAGAACAACACTGATAGCATCTACAATGACTTGAAAAACAGCAAAGGAAAAGGAATATGATGCTGTTATTTGATGTTTTAAAATCTTGTGACGTGCTTTTTTCCCTAGCGTGTGAGCTTCTGTCTTGCCTGGGCTCTTAACCACTTCTAAGCAGTTCCAACCAGGAAGCTTCTGTTCTTCATCTAAATTTGCATCAGCAGAGACTCCTCGAGCAGAGATTAAGTCTGAGCCTGGTGAAAACCCATAAAAGAAAAACTCCATGAAGGAGTGCAGGGGTGGATCTGATAGTGGAAGTGGGTGCCTACATGGTACAGAATGCGATGCCTACCTTTGATGTTCCTGTCCCCCTAGGAGGTAGACCAAAATCCTAAGTAAAATAAGGAAGCATCCTAATTGCTAAGGGAGAGAGAAACACCTCAGAGGAGTGCTCCCATTAGGGCTAACTAATAAAAAATGCTAATTAAATCCTTCCCCTTTTCTAGACTGTAGGTGCTTGAATTAAGTCAGCAACAGAGATGACTGTTCACTTGGGATTCACAACCACAAATCTTCTAATGAGGTTTGACACCCACATATGTTCTTTGAAGTTATGTTCATGCTGCCAATTAAAAAGGGGCCATCAGCCAATCCCTGACCTTGTAGCCAAATGGCACAAACTGGCTCATGGCTACGCATCTGAGGGGTAGCTCCCTCTGGAACAAAATATTTTGGAGAGAGTTACCTGAAGCAGTCCAAAAGGGAACCAGGGTGTGAACTAACATTTAAATACCATGGGTGACTTGTGGGCTTGCTGCTTAACCTGAATTCCTGGCTCTCTTATTAGCAGTAAAGATGTGTCTTGTAAGAACTGGGCAGGACTATCAGCCTTAAAAGACAGCCTCCAAGGTAGCAACCCTCTATACAGCTGCCAATGGTTGTAATGCTTCCTGAAGAAGCAGTAGACCTGGTTTCTAGGATGTCACATCTCGTGTCCCAAAGGAGTGCCACTGTCATGAGGTTCCCTCAACTTCTCCAATTAAACTGGACAGAAGAGACTACTGGAAACCTTGGGCCAGAGAGGGAAGACAACTTGCAGCACAACTTTGAATACTTAGCGGTTAAGGGAAAGGAAACACTGTGATGGTTTTGTTTGGCTTTTCTTTGTTTATTTTTCTCCTGGACTGGTTCTGTGCTTTAGATTAAATGGTTCTTAAATACAGGAGTTGCCATTGAGTTTAAATTTCTACAGTTCCTTTTATTTGCTCTATTTCTGAGAAATAAGCTTGGAAAAATCACTTCACCAAATATGCTCCTGTAAAACAGTCATGACAAATGTAGGTACAAGATGTATACAAGATGTAGATGCAGGCTGTGTGTATTACCACAGAAAGGATCATGTTTTGCAGCAGGATCTGAAAAGTATCTGTTGTAATAGCCTTTTTGACTGCTACTTTCCTGGAAGCAGCTGCAGCTGTTAGATGTACTCATCTTAGTAAACTTTTATGCAGATGTTAGTAGCTAACATCAGCAGACAGAACCTGTGGTTTCTGTCTGGGGATTTTTTCTGGACATAGCTTCAAGGGGTGTAATTATTCTTCCCAAATGTGACCAGAAGAGGGAAGATCACGGAAGGAAAAATTAGCAGTCTTAACCCTAGTATTAATTGCCTCAGTGTTTTGTTGCTATACTTAAAGCCACATGCCAAATGAACATGTTCTTTGCTATTGCTCTGCAGATGAAAACTGGAATGTAATAGCCAAGGGCAAATACATTCATCTACAAATATTTTGCAAATATTTTTATGGAGTATTTCTTTAAAAAGGTTGTGCTCAGTTTTCAGAGGCTTTCAGTGTGCATTGATTTTGAAGAGTTTTCAGAAAAAAAAAGTGTCAGCAGTTTCTTCGTCCTAGAAGAAATCAGGGAGCATTTTACTACATGAAATGATGCAGAGTCACCTCTGGATCCAAATCAGGCCTAATGTAATTGAGCTGTTGCTGGTCACCAGTTTGTCATCTGGTGTGACACCAGTTGTCTCTTTTGAACAGAGATGTGTCTCAGCCAAAATGCCAGTTAAATGTTTCAACAGCTGAAAGAATAATGAAACTGAAAAGGTTTTCTTTTTGTTCTCCATGGTTCGGACACCACCAGCAGCAGGCACTGTTAGGACATCAGGAAACTTTCTGTTTCTGAAAACTAGAAGTTTCACAAGTAGAAGAATATGGAGTGAATGTTACAACTTGAAGTGGTATGTTGTCCAATATCATTCCTTGGTTTTATAGAGAATTCCTATTCGGATTCAATAAAAAGAAACCGTACCTACGTTGTCTACCACCCTAGAGCCTCTGATGTCTGGGGTATCTTTCATAACCAGCTCAGTCTCTTTCCTCCTGGGCAGGACTTTAGATACCGCACAACAACACTGGAGTGAAAATTATAGAGGTGGTTGTGGAAGGCCATCTCTGACAGTAGAGTCCTCCTGTTCACCCGATAGCTTTTGATATGGATTTAAGCTTATTTAAAACATGAATACTACTTTAATTTAGTTGGTTTGCTTTGGTTTGCTTTGCTTTAATGACTCCATGCTGATTAAAATCTTTCCTGTTTTCTAGAAGTCTACCCACTTACCTCACCATTGACCTCTGTGTTTCACCGAATTTCTGGGAAGTCATCTAACCATGTTCTGAAGTGCTCAGGAGACAGAAAAGTATAAAAATACTTCCCTCATAAAGTTTTCTTTTGCTAATAGCCCTTCCCACTGGTAAAAATATATACCTTGCTTTTTGCTTCAGTAACGTGAAAGTCATTGACCACTATCTTGATCATTTAGGAAAAACAGTTCAGGGAGTTTTTTATCTCATATTACTAATAAAGACAAGTTAATAAAAATCCTCAGGCTTTCCAAAAAAGGTAGAAGGTAAATGTTTGGAAATTGACTGCAAATCCCAGTCACTAGAAAGGTGAAGAAAATGGGTCTCCTGCTCGATATATTTGACTAGATTTTCTCAGTGGCAAGGACTAGTAAACTAGGAGGATTGTGAGTTACTCTGAGTTTGTCATATAGCGTGTCCTAGCCTCATCAAACATTCTTTGCAGTATTAAACTTCCGTAGTTCAAACCACTTTATCAGATGCACACAAACTAGATTTACCAGTAACACAGGAAACTACCCTAAGGATATGTTTTTGAACATTTATTCAAGATGTATTTTGAATGCTGTTTCAGCTTTCATTCTTAGATATTGGCAGAAACATTACTGCTTTTGCGACAGATGAGCAAGGATCTTAATCACTCCAGATGCCAGGGAAATGAACGCTGTGAAAATACAGTTGCAAAAATAGCTTAGAGAGCTTGTACTCTGTGAAATGAACATTGAATAGATATTGTTTCACTACACACAGGGGACATGAAGTTCTGTTTTGAAGCCTCAGAAATGGCCCTACCTATCTGATTCTTGTAATAATAACTGTAGTTAGAATCTGACTGAGAAAGCTCTTAAAAAACACTAATACCGCTTCTATTCAGGAAAGCATGAAAATAGGTGCCTAACATTAATTAAAATGTATATTTAATTAAGAAGCACTTAATTGCATTCTCTGGATCGGCTGTTCTGAATTTGAAGAGCCAAAGTGCTCATGTTAATTTCTAGTTCTCATATATTTTAAAAATGCTACTTCTTAAAAACTGAGGACCATACCTTTTACTGAGATACTCCAGTTACTTCAGCAGACTTCAATGAAGCTGCTGATCTGGGGATCTCGTTCTGAGTGTCTTAGTAGTCCCAAAAGAAAATTTCATTTTCTAAGATGGAATTGAGACTATGCATTAAGATACCTCATTTTCTATGTTTTCCTGTCCCAGAGAACCAAATACCCATGCTGTGAGAGAGCCTTTGCGTGCTTTATTAACAGAGATTAGTTAAGCTTTTTAGCAGCCATTCAAGGGAGAACAGTGGCAGTTCTTGCCATTTTACAAAAGAGGTCAGAGGTACAGATGGTAATGTCCAAGTCTCATGCAAGTCTCATGACTTTCAGGCTTGTGCCAAGTGCTTTGCCTTCTGGAAAAGCTGCATTCACATCAGAGGTCACCATCAAACAATCACATGGTGTCTACCTGTGAGCCTCTACCTAAATCACAAACCAAAGCTCAAGAAATGTTCAGCCGTCTCTGGTACGTGTGCTATACTAGTGTACAGCTTTTTCCGCACTAAAAATAACTGTAGAGCATTTTTCTAGCAGTCCCAAATTTTCTTTTGCAAATATCAGTTTTCTTAATCACATGCTGTCTTCATTTTGAGCTATGAAAATGAATTTTGGAGTGGAAGTGCTACAACAGTGTGTAACTTCATTACTGTAATGGGAAAAAGGATACCGTGGGCAGCTCCTGTGGCTTCTGTGTACCTGAATGCACATGGATCTAAATCTTCATTCCACTTGGTGGCAAGACTGCAGATTTATACAAGCTAGGTCCTCATAATCATGCAAAGATGAGAAATGCTGTAGCACCTCTGTGATTTTTTTCACGCTAGCTCCACTTTGGGCAGTATATGTTGCTCATTACATGATGGGGAGAAAATGCATTACTGGAACTCTCTCTGAACACGAGAAAAACCCAAACAGGGATATTTGCATCATTATCTAAAATACTGGAATATCTTCTCCCTTCCCTGAAGGATATATAAACAGATGATAAGTTTTAAAACCATTGTAAAACCCAGAATTGGAAACAAAATTCTTTTTTTTACTTGAATGCCAGGAGGTTTGAACTTATCTTTTTATGCTGTTGTGAGCTATAGAAACTAAATTTCATAATCATTATAGAAAATACACCACAAAATAAGATTTATGCACACTGAATACATGCGCAGGCCACCTGCAATCTTCTTGTTCATTTTATGGAACCTGTTTCTGAGAAAAAAAACTTTTGGACCAAAAGCAGATTATTGTTTTTTGAAATAAAAAAAAATATTGGCATAAATAATTTAAGTACCAGAACCTGGCTATTCAGTAAATCACCATTCCAGATTTTAAGTGTATTTTGAAAGAAAGAGCAAGACTTTGCAAGTTATCTTTCCACAGCTCAAGGGGAAAGCTCCCTCCCTTCCTTTCACACCAGCTATTCTTGACTGCTAAATTGTCTTCCTGCTTCCTCCCTCTTAGATTTCATGTTTAAAGCTGCAGAAAGTTAAGATAAACAGGAGTTGTCACACTAACATATGACTCAGTAATATTGCAGAGCTTTGTTGCGTTTTGGGTTTTTTTACTAGGACTAAGACTACTAATGCTGCATAGGATAATTGGTTTTTTAAAAAAATATAAGCAGCTGTCTGTGGATACTTTAATTAGAATTGATTTGCTCATAAAAGATCTTTACAGTCTTACTCTTTAAGTAGATGGCCATCATCATTTACAGTCAGGCAAGCTACGTATGACTCTAAAATGTCACTGTTTTCCTTATAACTTATATTTATGTGGTCTTCCAAATGATCCAAAAGCTGAAATATATATATCTCTATGTATGTATGCTACCACGGAAGAGTGAGCAGTCTGTTGTTGGCAAAGTATAAAAGAAAAAAGGCCTAGTTTTATGATCCGTGTCCCAGGATCTCAAATGTCCACTCAGAATAAACAGGAACTTTTAAAACTTTGTGCATGACACACTCCCCAGCGCACTGGTAAACTGCACTGCATTTTGTTTGCCCAGAGGATGGGAGGGAGAGTAAACACACACAAGTTTGAAAGTTTTGATTCTGAGATAATAGGATACTTTACCACCTAATGCTTAAAATATGTATCTCCTTCCTCTTTGGATAAGTAAACCCCTAGTGTATGGAAAATAAAAGCTATAGGATTTGTAGGGTTGTGGTATTCCCCTGACCTCAATGTTTCCAGAAGTGGTGAAATTTGCCTCAATTTAAGTTTGCAGATCTTTCATACTTAGTGAAATAAAACACATTCCCTTTAGGACATGGAGTAACTTGTCAAACATCTGCGCAGAATGAACTATACTGTTCCCAAAATAATACATACCCAAATGGTACCCAGTTGGCTATAATGAAGCACATTTAGTCCCGAGCAGTAATAGCCAAAGTATACACAACTTTTAGGGTACCTAACAACTGCTTCTCAATACTGAAGGCCACCAAGGGACACCAAAAACCAGCAACACTGTGATGTGTGATTCCTTATTTCCAGCTTAAGGAGTACTCCTATCAAAACTACAGGAAAAGTGACTTGCTTTGTTTTACCATTTTTTTTTAATCTTTAATAAAACTTGTCTGCCCTCCTGTCAGCTCATTGTTTTGGAGGGCGTTTTCTTTACTATGTTGAAGAGAACTCATTTTTTAATTCCAGCTGTATCTTTCCCATTTACTGGCTATCACAAATGACTTTTAGTGACTCTAGGATTGTTTGGGTACAAGTTCTCTTGCATCCTTACATTTTTGCTTTACTGCAAAACATTCTACTAGTACATTCAGTGCACTTTCTTCCCTTCCTTTGTGAAAGAATTTACTTAGAAAATATCTCATGCATTCCTCTTTTCTTCTTAATCCCACCTTTCTTTCCTCTTGTCTTCTGCAGGTGACTTAGATTTGGAACACCTGAGCACCACCACAGCTCTCTAGCTCTTCCAAAGCTGGAGAGAACCTGTAGCATTGTGCAGCAAGGAGGACTGCAGGTGCCTGTGTTAGGTCTGTGCTCCTCTTTCATTAAATTATTTAATGTAAAACCTGTTGAAAACTATTCTAAAACTCATATATCATTTCATGCCCTTGTGTTCATGCTGCTTCTTGCTACATCCCTTCCTGACAAGCATTTCTCTGTACTGACTATTGAAGTTCAGGTGGAGGAAATCTGTATTCAGGTGCAATCCTTAATTCATGTATGGATGGGTGTGTTGCTTGTTGGTTGAGGAAGACAGCCCAGTCAGCCGGAAAAGGTTCTTTAAATTAAATGGTCATTTATTACTCACATTGGTTTACTAAGGGTTTTATTTGGTTTCATTTGCCCTTGAAAGACTGTAAAGCAATGGTAAGTTGTTGTGGAAATTTTTTTTTTATTTTTGTGCCTGAGGTCTGATCTGACATCCACAAAATCAAAGGATATACTCCTTTTTTGAGGGCTTTGCCGGTTTGTTTAATTTTGGAGCAATGATCTAGGTGCAGCAATGCCTTTCTTCTTCTGTTGGGCTGTGGCACTGGAAAGCTGTCCCAGTGGGAATGTACTGAAAAGACCACCTGGGAAATTCAGCTAGAGCAAAACACGACGACTTGGTTTGCTGAATAGGGATCCTGTAAGGGAGGACATAACACTCGGCCGAAGCACAGCGCTCACAGCTCTGCTTAGCTCAGTTCTTTAAAGGTCGGTCGCAGGTGAAGAAGAGAGTTGTTTACAAGAATGCCCTTGGGAATATGGGCATCTTTTGGATGGACTGTTGCCGGTTCTCAGCAGGCGCTGTTCAAAATGCTTGAACTGCTGTACCCTTTCTGGGCACAGGATTTGGGCTAGGGTCACTCATCACATCACCTCACTGATGGGTCTGGGTCCCACGCTTGTAATAGAAGCATGAAGGAATCAGAGGACCTCCAGGACTGCAGTACCATAATGGACTATTTTTGGTTTAACACAAGCAATGTGTTGTAACGTGTTAACATTTGCAATGACTTCTATATTTTGCATTGCAAAACAGTATTGGATGTGGGTAGCCTAGAGTTTACAAGACAGACACAGAAAGATAAGAAATTAATTGGTTGAGATAACAGTGCTTATTGTCATTGCTTCCATGTCTTCTAAGGATTCTTGAGTAATATTTGGTTATATTAGTTTTAAGTATTTTATATGAAACAGTAGCTAAATTATATAAAACAAACTCAGAAGCCAACAAAGGAAGTAGGCCAAATTTAGATTTAAAATGTAAAGGGTAGAAAGCAAAATCCTCCCAGCTTTGAGAAGGTAGCCTTTTTGTGCATGACTGCTGATACAGTGAGCAAACCACAAGAGCACTGAAAAAAACTAGACCCTTAGCTTACTCACAGCACAGTTTTTCTTCTGTAGTTCTTAGCCCTTTCAGTTCTCCAAGTCAGGTGTGAATCAGTGGTTTGACCTAAATCTGTCAAGATGATCAGCTTGCTGGTGGAAATGCAAACTAATCTCAGCAGTTGCCCCCAGTAACATCTGAGCTGCATGAGGGCACAAACTGTCTCATCAACATGAGAAGGTGTTTCCAGCAGCATATCTTGCTGTATTAAAAAGAAGTTTGCTTGTGGGATATAGTTTGAGCGTAAAAGGGGCCTTTCTCTTTTGTTTGATTTGTAATGTTTGCTTGCTGTGTATGTCTGCTCTTACGTTGCTTTCAGGGATTCACTGTTTGGCCCCAGTAAAAACCTAAAATGTGACAAACAAGTAATAAAACAAGGAAGGTGGTTTGGGTATTTGATTTATTAATCTAAGGGCAGAGAAAAACTGGCAAGTGGAGCAACTGCTAGGGAGCAACCATGTTGTACACACTGCTTGCTCCTCTTGGGTCCACTGCCTTCCCCACTCCTTCAACATCATTACAGGTGGGTCCATGTTTCTCTGTCATCTGTTCATCACTGTTTCTGAAATTAAAAAATATTTCTTCCCAAAATATAATTTCTAAAGGTAGGATTTTTTAAAACTAACTTTAGCCACACAGAAGTTACCAAGCTAGTCATATGGGACTTCTGTATATTCGATGAAGAAAGGTAAGTTTCTCTTCGGAGCAACTTTTCACTTTTACTGAGATCTTTATTCAGATCAGCTTCCCTGTGGAGGTGGCAGTCTCTCTGTCTCTCCGTTAAAGCAGAGGGGACCTAGGCAACAAGATCAAACTTTGAGGAGGTTGTCCTGCCCCCAATCTAACAACATATACCTGTCATTTCCTAGGGCACCTGGGATGGTTGCAAAGGCTTTCAAAATTGCTACCACTGCAATATTAATTTTGATATTAAGTGAATTAAAAGACTCTTTTGTTGTCACAATTAAGATATGTTTCATCCAAATGCTGCTTGTGTTCCTGGTGACAGCTATGGAAGGTGATTTTATACATTTAAAATAAATCAAAAAAAATGCCATTTGATATATGCCCATGAGCAACTTTGGAAATACTTTAATAGCACTGGAAGATAAACTTTCTCTGTCTTCTTTGTACACATACTCATATATAATATTTACACTGCTTGTATAGTACACATTTTATGTCTGAAGCACCATGGCTGCTAAGTTACTCCAGACAGTTGAAAGCCAATATGACAGACTGTAGCTCATCAAGTAACCACTGGAATTTGTGCAGAAATACGGTGCTGATAAACAACAGGGGAGGCACCCATCATACTAATTAAGTAGCAGTAAGATATTTGTCCTCAGTTTTTTAATTTCATCATGTTCTTGGTTTCAGTGCTTTGCCAAATTATGGTTCTCATCCTTAATTGTCAGTTTGTCATTACTTACTGCTGTTCCTTTCCACTACACAAGTACGCTCCTCCATGGTTTCTGCTCGCAAATTGTTTACTTCTGACTCTTGGAATTATATGTACCACTTCTTTCCCCAGCAGTTAAGGTTACTCCCACCTCCTACTTTCCTAAACAGATATAAATGGGACACATTTTATATTGATGTATAGTGGCTTTACAAAGTAACAGCTATGTACAAGAAGCAGTACTCTCTTAACAGATAACAGAGAAGAAAATCAGGTTGTCTATCTTTTGTCCTTATTACAAAAAAAAAAAAGTTTTCTGGAATTGAGGTTTTATTTTTACCAGAATTCAGTACACAAGAAATATAAATTATCTATTTCAGAATTTTGTGAGAGGGAGTGCCAGGCAATAAAGAGATCTAAATTTTGTATTGAAGTTAGTAATACTCCTAGAAATTATGCAAGATTTAATTTTCTGGGTTTTATAGAGAGAGTTTTTTAAAAGATTTTAAGATCTTACCATTAAATTCAAGGCTTAACATTAATCACACTAACTATGTCAGCTTGACAGTAGTGCAATCATTTTGTTTTTACTATAATATATGCAAAATAAATAGAGGTACATCCACAAGGGGGTCCTGGCTTTAACTTGACCATTTTACTTAATTTTAAATTTTTTTTTTTTCCTTGGGTGTATTGTCATGAAAGTCAGGCATCTAACTACAGTGTCTAAAATATGAATGCCATGTCCTTATGCAGTGCATATCAGGAAGGTGATTCAGTCTTTCTGAAATGTTTATTTCTCTCCATTGACTACAGATAAGCATCAGATATTTACATTCCTGCCTCATTTTCCTCACCTAGGTATTAATAACTAAGGGTGATGAATCTTGGATCTGTTATTGTACATTCAGATTTTACGTTAAGAAGTGACATGCTCTGACAAAGTGCTGGATCTAATGTAGACAAAACATGTCCAGATGAGAAAATGTAAAGCGTAGTGGCTAGCAAATGCTTTGAAAACTTGGAGAATTCAAAGCAACCAACAGCAGATAGGACTCTGGAAAGAGAGAGCTTGCATAAATACTTTACATTATCTGTAATGTTGCTACAGATGAAAAAGCCATTGATTAAAAGGCCCTGAGAAAACAGAATCATTTTTAGGAAGTGGAGAAGCAAAATCAAGAGAAATTCTCCATCACAAAATAGCTCCAGGGTGGGAGGATGGCCCTTGAGATTTGACTTGGAGGAATGAAAAACAATAGATTTTCCAGCATGGTAGACAAGAATGAGGGCTGGGTGATTTTTAGAGAAAAGACGGTGCTGGAATTTTAACTCTTCTCAAGAAGACTGATTATAGGAAATAGAAACTTTTGCCACTTACGCTAAAGCAAATTCAAAAAACTTAATCTGAAAAAGGTGTCAAGATAAAAAAGGAAGGTCCAACACCAGCTTTCCTGGGGATTGACACAAGATGTTAATTATCAGATGAAAGAGTGATTTTTGCTATGATTTTTTTAACTATAATTTTTACTGTGAAAACCACATTTTTCCAGCCCTCTTACCTTGGTTTACCTGCTGCTTTCCCATGAAGGTGAGGAAACTTTTAGCTAATTTAAGTGTATACAAAAATACATGATTTCCCCATCTTTGTTAACCTCTCCTTTCCAATATAACACACCACAAACCCCATCTTGTCAAGAACAAGTTCCTTACACGGCTGTATGAGCTCCTTGCTGCATTTCTATTTTGAAATTCCCTATGGCTGACGTGATTTCTTGCTCTTTGGTGGTTTTAGAGTTTTTATTTTGAGTGTGTTTTAACATTCATTACCCAGAGGTCTTCTGAAATACATGCTCTTCATTGTTAGGCTTGAGGTTTGAAAACTGCAGTCTGCCCTGGCCCAAGACCAGGTTCCTTGGGGTGAGGTTATACCTGGAGAGTACCTGCACCAGTCATACTGTAAGGCCAAGTAAAACATGAAGACTAAACAGCAATACAGGGGCTTTTGTATGGTTATCCACGGCTACTGACACATGGAAACACTGAAACGTAGCTGGGAACTGTTAAACTTGGTAATTAAGAACAGTTGTCTCTCTCCAGGACAAGAGGCACAGGTAGGAAATGACATTGGTGCTTTCCTTGTTTTCCTTTCAAGGAGATACACTTGAGGTACCTTCAAGGCAAGGTATCTGTCTCTGGATCTGCACAAAGACTGAGGTGAACTTTACTTACCTAGCTCCACGTCAGTATTTTTGACATGAGAAAAGTTCATCCTCCAGCTGCAGTTGAGTTACACCCTAATACAAATCATCTTCAGTGGGAGTCTTCTGCTCAGTTTCAATACCTGAGATACCAGCTTTTCTTCCTCCATACTCAGTAGGGAGAAGGCGGCACTTCCTTGATATTGTTCATCTCATCTAAAGGTTGACATGTAGGAATCAATTCAGTTGTCTAAACATAGTTGCCTATTGCCATAGGGTGTCTTGAGCTGTCCACATGAGACTGGTAGATAAGGTACCCGACTGGTGGGAGGCCTGTGCTTTTTCCTAATGGAAGGCAGGAGGCCCAGTGTGATGCCTTGTTGTACCTAAGCTATTGAATGGAGTCCTAAATTCTCAAGTTTTCACCACTTAAGCTGTTTAGGAGTGTGATTTAGTATCAGACTGTAGATGCCCGAATATAATGCTTTCAAATGAACTGCATGTCTAAGCTCCCATTATAATCAAAGAACATTTAATTACTACTGTCGGTGCGTGGTGTCTGGACAGCTAAGATGTAATTTAACAGAATTTCAGAAAACAAGATTACTGATTATAATAGTTTTTGACATGACTTGTGGAAGCTAAATTCTTCTACTAGCAGGCATACAGAGGAGTGTTTTAGTGATTAGTCTCATTTGAGAGCAATGGAATTATTTATTAAGAAAACTTTTCCAACCTGTGTACAGATGCCAGACCTTGGCTTTGCATTAAAGTAATTGATCTAGCACCCGTTAGATGAACTTGAATATGTTAATTCTAAACAACAGTGACTTTGGGTTTATTTAGCTCATAAAACCTTTTTTTCATGCTCACTTTATTCTCATTCGTTTGAATTTTAAGTGGTAGGTTTTAATCAGCACATGTTTATATATTTTAGGATGTTTATATTAAGCTATGCAGTGCCTCAAGCAGCTCTGCAGGACAGAGGTACTCTGTACATCGGTTTATTTTTACTACTAGTCAGATGGTATTCTGTGACATGACAGTACACCTCATACTTGCCAAAGTGTTGTAGAAAGGTAATGCCTGAAGGCATGATAAAAATGTTACTTAAAATCTACAGCTCATGTTTGTAAGAGACTTTTGCATGGCGAAAAATATTTTTCTGTCACAGAGGGCAATTAATAACATCTGTAAGAAGTATGACCAACGCAGTAGAGGGTTTGGAGTGTTTTTTTAATGGATTATGTTCCCATGTCCATAAGAAAATATCACAGCATACAAACTTACAGCTGACCATTCATGTAATGTAATACCTCTAGCAGTTTTTAGTCCAGAAATGTGTTCTGTCACAGGCCAGAAGTCCTTTGGATACTCTGTAGTGCCTGGAGCATTTTTAAAATATGCATTAAACCATAAGAGCGTGAGTATAACACAGGCTCTGAGGTGACAATTCAGCCACTTCCTCACTTTGGCAGATGAGTTACCCTCAAAGAGGGATTATCTGGATAAACAAACCGTCCATCAAAAGGCAACCTGGAAAGACAAATGCAGTGGGATCATTCCAAACCAGCTCTGGGCAGGATGGCTGACAGTCTTGTGATCCCTAATTGTAAGACACTTCCAAAGACCTGTCAGCACCATCCCTGGTAACAGTTAGACTCAGGAACTTTTGTGTTGGTGTCAGCTCCCACGGAAATACTTGCAGGAGACTCCTTGTGACTTTTCTGTATGTCCTGCAAATGGTGCAGTACACAGAAAAGAAACTATGGTGTAAGGCTGTGGTCTGACAGCCTTACTTAAAAGCCATGTACTAGCATCTCTGCACAGATAATAGCTTGGAATAACCAAAGCTTTCTGAGGAGCAATCCAAAACAGCTAGCAGATCTACCTTGTCTATTCTGTCCTAGTTTAGGTGACCATCTTCTTTCTCAAGGTAGTTTATCACTTAGGTGATGGGTGTTACTGCAGCTCTTAGCAATTGTCATTGATGCCCGAACATGGTATGAGCTCAGAATACAGCTTTCCATGTTGCTTGGACAGGCTCTGGTCTCTCTTGCATTGAGACACTCCAGACTTCCTTGCTGGATTTGCTCTGGTTTCTGGTTAGCACCTCAAATGCAACTCAGCTGTGCTTTCTCTGCTTTCTTTGCTGTTCTATCCTGCAGTACAAAATGAAACCATATGACTCGAACCCTGCCCCATTCACCCAGCAGGCGATGAGACCTAGTACCAAGCTGTTCTTGGGCCTCCTTCAAGAGGGTGCAGACCCTCAGTAGTTATATGCTGGTGCTGTCTCATTTGCACGGTAGATGTTCAAAGGTGAGGGTAGGGCTCAGTCATCAGTGCTGAACAGAAGAGGGCTGGGGAAGGAGCTCAGGCTACAACATGATCTGTGCATCGTTCAGTTCCTAGATCGTTGCCTGGCTTTGTTTTGTACTGCTTCAACTAGCAATCTGCAAGACAAATCTCTAGGAGATTAGTCCTAAGCCAGTTGCTGGTGTCACCTGGCCTTCACACCAGCCAAAGTGCACGCTTTGTTGAGCAGTTTAAGCATAATCTCAGGATCTGTGGTAATGAAGTGAGATCCTTTTTGATCAGCAGTACACTTCTCAAGATGAACCACTTAGAGGTAAGGTTTCATACACCATAGCTTAGCTGGGAAAATAAGGACTATTTTGTGTCCTTCTCTTTCTAGCAAGAGATTTAGAGCTCTGGCTACTTGCTTCTTACTTTTGGTTACATCTCACTAACCATTGGACCATTCAGGTGTCAAGTCCAGGGCTCTATTATATCTTCCTGTTTAGGATGAAAGATTAGGAGACCTTTTACTAGAGTTGCAGTTACATAACTATTTTTGTTTGTATGAATTTTTAGATAAATATACAACATGAAATGTACATGAAACATATTTAAGCATGTTCCTTCCTCCAGCTTCTCCTCTTTCCCCTCTATGCAAGCAAGGGGGGCTCATCTAAGAGAGTTTCCATGCATGCAGAGACCTCTTAGAGAAGCTGATCTTTGCTCAGCCTCCTCACCAAAACACTTAAAATATCAATCCTTAAGCAACATTTATGGGGATTACTTCCAAATATTTTTAATTGACCAACTACATAAACTGACTATCATGTAGTGAGGTTAATAACTGTTTTCAGCTAGTCTCTGAGGTGCCTTTCACTGGCAGGTCTCTCTTGAAATATCAAAACTGCTGTTAACAGGAAATTGTAAGTGGCTGATTTTTATAGTATCCTTAAAGACCTGGGATTTAAGTGTCTTATCTGTTACAACAACTGCCTAATCATAACTACCTCAAAGAAAAAAAAAGTCAAGCTGAATGACTCTTACCTCCTCACCTGAAACTGGAGATACTGGCATTTGTCTGTTGATGCCAATCTCATAAGCATGTAGGACAACCATATCGGAGTTCGTTTGAGATCTACAGGGCTGTGTCTAGCCACAGTATGAATACAAAAATGCGGGAAGTTGGGGAAATTTGATCAATTGTCATATGGTTAGAGTGCACGACATGAGACACTTTTAGTTGGACTTTGTGCTTCCTCCATCTCCCTTGTTTTCTGATCATTGATTTCCATCATGTGCCTATGCAATGCTTTAAGTCAATAGACTGTTGCAAACTCCATGACCATCAGATCATATTGCATATAGCTGTATTTATTCTTCCACAAAACTCTGACGTAAACTTCTATCATCAGTAAAAGCGTTATAATTCTCCCTTCCTACTAAAACAAATACCTACAAGTGGCAACCTGTAGGTAGTTGTTATATCCTCTAATTTAGTTGTAGTAAACTTTTTCAAAGTCACTGTTAGGTTATAGCTAAGGGCACACTAGCAGTAACTTGTCTATACCTAAACCTCACAAAATACTGCTTCTTAGTACACTTAGTCCAGAAAAGAGTACATTTATTTTCTTGGCCAATCTAAACAAATATAAGCTTATTTTGCTGCAGGGGAACAATTTTTCCTATGCCACCAATAGGGGCTCGTTTGCTTGACTTGGCTTGTTCTTCTGGCATATACAACAAATCTCAAAAATTTCCTCCATATCTCTGTTCAACTGAGCCAATATAAAGCATTTCTGATTCTCTTCTTAGGTTTTTAAATCCTTAAATGACCTGTATGGTCTTTTTTATAAAAGCAAGACTGCAAGAATGACCTTTTTTTCTGTCCTTAAACCAAAATTCCATCTAAGTCTGAAAGTCCCTCTTGAACTGGCTGGTGGGGCCACCCTCTGCTAATTGCATTTGTTATTTTTTAAAAGTCTTATCCTTATCTAGTACTGATCCTTTTTGTTCATACTCTGTATAGAAAACTGATGCTTACAGGCTGATTGCCTGTACAATTTTCCAAACCAAAACGTATGGACTAGGAATCACTATGTTTAGATGACCAGGGCTAGAAGTGCATCTAGGACTGAGGTGATGAAGATACATCGCTTTCCTAGTTTAGATTGAAATGAAAGCTAGGAATGAGCGCTGAGCAGAAGTTACTGTGCTTAAACACATTGTGATGTGGACACCTGGGAGTACATCACTGCCCATCCAGATGGTAAATTGGACAGAGCTTAGAAGTCTTCCTTCTGTTGCTGTAAAGGGTTTGAAACCTACAAAAGAAGAGACAGACCTGAGCCAGTGTCCTGGTTTCAGCTGGGATAGAGTTAATTTTCTTCCTAATAGCTGGTATAGTGCTGTGTTTTGGATTTAGTATGAGAAAAATGTTGATAACACACTGATGTTTTTAGTTGTTGCTAAGTAGTTGTAGTGCTTATGCTCAGTCAAGGACTGTTCAGCTCCCCATGCTCTGCCAGCGGGGAGGTGCACAAGAAGCTGGGAGGGGGCACAACCAGGACAGCTGCCCGAGCCTGGCCAAAAGGATATTCCCTACCATAAAACATTATACAGTATATAAAACTGGAGTTGGCTGGGGGGGCGGGAATCGCTGCTTGGGAAGGGATTATCGATTACCGGGTGGTGAGCAATTGTTGCATTGTGTATCACTTGGTTTTGTATATTCCATTATTATTATTATTGTTGTTGTTATTGTTATTATTTCCTCTTTCTTTGCTGTCCTATTAAACAGTTTTTATCTCAACCCACAAGGTGTTTTTCTTCCTGATTCTCTTGCCATACCACCTGGGGAGGGGGGGGGTGAGCACGTGGCTGCATGGTGCTTAGCTGCTGGCGGGGGCTAAACCATGACAGCCAGACAAAGAGTAAAGCTGACAGAGCTGCTGCAGAAACTGTAGAGGCTGAAAGCATTAAAACAGTGATGACTTTAAAAGCTTATTTCTGCTGTCTTAACTCTGTATAGCCTGTTGTCTATACAGATTTACCATTTGCTCTCACAGATTTCCTCCTATCCTTTTGTTTTTCTACCTACCTAATTCCTCTCAGAACTCCATTGAAAAGATTTAAGTGATAAAGAAAGGCAATAGTAACAATTCTAACAGAGCTAATATTTGTTACTATCGCATTGTTTGCTGTGCTAGTATGTTCTTCCTTTCCTCTACCCCTTGTCTGTCTTGTGTACATATTTTCTGAGTTCTCTGGTCCTGATACTTTCTCTGACTGTATATTTATACAATTGAGGTAATTTCCACGTTTCTTAATCATTCTTATGGCACAGTGTGAGCTTCTTCTAGGTCTGCATAGTATATGCATATCAAATATATACATATCAACATGAAATATTGAGGGAGAAAGAACAGAGTCACAGATTGTGATGACAAGGGGGAAGCAGCCCTTTGCTAGAAACAACTAGAAAGTTGTTTCTTTGATACTGGTTCTTGCATTTGGATGCACATGGTTACACATCAGACTATCCCCAACACATCTCCTATTTCAATACAGCTGCAAATGTACTTTGGCCTTGAAAGACAAACTACAGAACAGGATTTCATGTTTAAGACTACAGATATCTGCATTCTCCTTTGAAAATTAGTCCAAGGTGTAGTCTGTCACTAAAAGTTTGTAGTCTCATGCTATTTGTCACAATGTGTCTTGTATAGTGAATGACTTATTACAAGGAAGAGTACTGTACATAAAAATTAATTTGAAAGTTAGTCCATGCTGTCTGTTACACATATTATGCTTATCACATATGTAATGAAGACTAAGAGAAAGAATATTTGTTCATCCTTTGAAAAACTTTTAAACTTTACATAGTACCATCACAGTTGCTAGCAATGATTTCTTTTGGACTCTACATTGGTCGTTTAAGTTATTTCATTCTTTTTCTCCTACAGTTGAGTGTGATGATATTCTAGCATAGGTAAGTGTTAGAATCACTGAATCAAAGAAGAATTTAAGTTAGAAGAGACCTCTTGATGTCCTTTGATACAACTCTCTGCTTGAAGCAGAGTCTGCTTAGATAAGGTTGCTCAGGATCTTGTCCAGTTGAGTTTTAAATATCTCCAGTTCTGTTTGTGACAGAGACGGGCATTTAACCTCTTATTTGGACTTGCTACATAATTTGTCCATTGCTATGGCTGCTGATGTGACTAGTGGCCGTGTTATGCCTTTGGGAAGAATATTTCAGGTTTGTTCACATCCCATGTGTTGGAGTAAAGATGTCTAGCACAGGATGAGTACATGCTGTCAAGATAACCTTTTCTTACCTCAGATGCTATCAGACAAGGCTATTTTGACTGGGACATTACCCTTTATCTTGCTTTGTCAGGGAGGCAGCCACAGTCTTTGTTGTTGAATGGTAGTTTTCAATGAGGGGGGCACTCTCCAGAGGCAGCATTCTATTTTAGACTTGAGATGTTCAAAATGCCTCCAAAACTTTAAGGTAGGTATGGGAACATACGAAGTTCTTTGTAGGGAGGTCATTACTGCAGCAACATGTCATCATCAGTGCCTTTCTGCCATGGACAAGAAGTGGCCTTGGGGCTGTACACCCCAAGCCAGTTTGGAGAAAGTTCCCTGCCAGGTACCTCAGAGGAAAGGTAAGCAAGACCCCTCTGCCAACTGTCCACGTCCATGCATTGCTGTGCTTTTGGCCTCTCTGAAGCAGTAAGTGCATCTTTCCTACTGTGCATGTAAGACACTAAAGGGACACATTCCCCCAGATTTCCCAGTGCTAGGACCTACAACTGCCTGAATTGGTAGAGGCATCACTCCCTGATCCTGCTGAGCACTGTTGATCAGTGAGGAGATTCATGAATGCCTTGACCACATGCCTGTCCACTTCTTCCTGGGGCCCTCACCACCATGATTACCACCATCTGGAGGCTACTCCTGTGAGATGTCACACAGCTGGGCCCTGGGGTATCTGGAGATGCTGAGACACAGATGTATCTCCTGTATTCTGGCACCTCTGTAGAGGACTTGGCCTAAGCATGTGGGATCGTGAGCATATTGGATAATTACTTCTCCATCCAAGTTGTGCATATTTTGGAAATACTGAAACTTGTCTCAAATTCCAGCTTCTTTCTTTGGCCTCACACGATGTTTTCTGAATTTGAACTCATGAAGCCATGAATGTAGATCTCCTCTCGACCCTAGTTGGCACTTTAAATGCTGTGTAGCAACATTCTGTTCATCAAAGGACACAAATCACAGAATCACAGAATCACTAAGGTTGGAAAGGACCTTCAAAATCATCAAGTCCAACCATTAATCCAGCGCTACCGTGTCCCCTAAACCATGTCCTGAAGCGCCACATCCATATGTTTTTTGAACATTTCCAGAGATGGTGACTCCACCACCTCCCTGGGCAGCCTGTTCCAATGCCTGACCACCCTCTCAGTGAAGAAATTTTTCCTAATATCCAATCTAAACCTCCCCCGGTGCAACTTGAGTCCATTTCCTCTTGTCCTATCACTAGTTACTTGGGAGAAGAGGCCAACACCCTCGTCGCCACAACCCCCTTTCAGGTAGTTGTAGAGAGCGATAAGGTCTCCCCTCAGCCTCCTCTTCTCCAGACTGAACATCCCCAGTTCCCTCAGCCGCTCCTCATAAGACTTGTGCTCCAGACCCCTCACCAGCTTCGTTGCCCTTCTTTGGGCACACTCGAGCACCTCAGCATCCTTCTTGTAGTGAGGGGCCCAAAACGGAACACAGGATTCGAGGTGCGGCCTCACCAGTGCCGAGTACAGGGGCACGATCACTTCCCTACTCCTGCTGGCCACACTATTCCTGATACAGGCCAGGACGCTGTTGGCCTTCTTGGCCACCTGGGCACACTGAGATGGCTGCCTCACAATTTAACACAGGAATGTTTTGTAGCATGTTGCCCAGGCTAAGGCATGTTGTTTTGGTCTATAGCATGAGAAGGGCATGCAAGGCCATGAAGCCTGCAGGCTGAAGAAGTCAGATCTGCCAGGATTTATTTTTATGTTTTATATAGGAATGAAATCCTGGCACACAGAGTTTTCCAGTTCATGCCTGTAATTTTTTTTTACAAAGGAGCGATTTTGTCTCCTGCCCTTCCAACACCACTCCACTGTGGGACCTTGGGAGATAAATAATGTCTACGTAGACAGGAAAGTCAAAGGACTAAGACCTGAGTGTGAAATATAGGACAGAGCAATGCAATAGTATGGATGTGACACTATTTGGAATTCTGCAGTGGCCAGGACTCCTCTATACTTGGTGCTCTTCAAACAAGCACAGAAAACATAGGCCCTGTCCCAAAATTGTTTGAGGCAAGAGCTGAGAAAGGGATATAAAAAGATGTGGAAATAGAACAGAACTGTGACACAGTATTATCCAGTGTAACAAACATGCAAGCTATCTCCCTTATCATGTAAGAGACTGAAGAAAATTTCCAAGTATTGGATTCACAGAGCAGTACACAGAAAGCATCCTGTGTCAGACAGTCATGTATTTTTGGAATAAGACAAGTAAGCATTTCAAGCTACTGTCAGTGCAGTAGCACTGGTGAAGAAATTAAAAATTTTGAGAATTTGTCTGCAGGGGCATGATCTATCCTAGCAGAAAAAGAGCACTTCAAATGAAAATCTAGTAGTAACAACATGTCAGTGATAAACACAAGACAGAGGGTATAGAGAAGGACAGAACTGTGAAGGACCAGGAAAATAAAAGTTTGTGTTTATGCCATGAAAAATTAACAACAAAAAAAATTATTTAAAGGGGCGTGGAGAAGACAGAAAAACACTTTCCTGATTTCAAGTAGTTAACATCAACATTTAGTGAGTATTAGTCCAGGATAGCCCACCTCCCTTTATAAAAGCCATTAGTGCAGTGAATTGCTGTCAAAATGCAGCATCTAATACCAAAAGGGTTAACTTATCTGCTTAAACCAACAAATAAATCATCCTACAAGAAGCTTTTTCAACTACTGTTTTTTTGGAATGTCTCCTAGTAATATTAATGGCATGAGTTCTTTCAACTTGAGTCTTTTGGAATGGCTCCCAATAAAGTTAATGGCACAAAGCTCTTTCAACTAGTGTCTTTTGGAATGTGTCCCTGTAATATTAATGTCATTCCCTCAACTCTTTCGGCACTGTAACATCTTAGTAATTACACATTCATTTTCCTATATATTGAACTACCTTTCTTTACAACAAAGTAACATTTTAGGTAATTAAACAGCATTTTGATCTAAACTATATGCAATATTAATATATGCAGTGTTTACAGCCCAACACAGAGAACTGAATTAGTAAAACAAAAATTTCACTAAACTGGAAATACTGAAATTTTCAGATGCAGTATATGCTTTAATTAGCGACTCTATTACAGGATGAATTCAAGTATGCAGAAAGTAATGCAAAGAAGACTTCTTTTATAATTTACCCAGTAGAGTTGTTAAGCTAACTGACATAACAAAATGGTCTGATTTTGTGTGGTTACATGGAAAAGAGTCGCAAAAAGACAACATACCTTTTAACCTTTTCAAAGTGCCTATCTCTGAAATGCCAACATTGTTATGAGGTGTAGTTATTCTTTGATGTCCTTTTTCATGCTACAGTGAAGCTGAGTCTTTTGGACTCATCCAGACTGAGTTGGGTCTGTGGGTTTCTGTGGATGATAGTAACTTGCCTCTTTATAATTTCAGTTTAAATTACACCTACTGAGAACAGACTGTTTGTGTATCTGGATCACGCTTAGGAATTTAATGAAATACCACCAGCTGACCCAGGACAGGTTTCTCCTAACAGTCATCCCCTCTTTCTTCTTATTGGGTTTTTGGGGGTTTGGGGGGTGGGGGGGAGCAGTTTGCTTGGGTTGGGTTGTTTGGTTTTTTTTGAGGTTAGAAATGCCTGATGTTCAGAAATTTGAAACAAATGCAAAGGAATTCATGTGGATGGTAATATACATCCAGAATGTGTGCCATATGTTTTTTGTTGCCTCATCTGTTTCATCTTTCTTTCCCAAACAATTATTGACCTCTAGGATAAAAGAAAAGGGGGAAAAAAAATACTTGTGTATCCTGCTCAGAAATAAAACAACAGCCTCAAGTGCCTCCTAAATGGAGACAGAGAGAGAAACATCCTTTCTGTTAAACTTCTGAACTGTCAGAGAGTTCTCAAATTGCAGA
>NW_010554872.1:4734-10714 GCF_000687285.1 Phaethon lepturus | reverse complement strand
CCAGTTTTGTGACAAGAAGTCATCTGAACATAAACCTTTGCAGAAACAGCTGCTGTTACTAGCACTTGGTTTCCTTATCATGCCAAAATGCCAGTTCTTTCTGTACAGCATTTCCACCATCTTCTTTTCTTCTTCCTTCCAGAAAGAGTGACACTGAGTATGTTTCCTATATAAGTGGAGAATTGAAGGAAGAAGGCACCATGACATTACCCAGGGAAGACTAGTTCTCACTCCACTGCTGGCCTACGGAAAGGCCCACATGGATATCATGGGCAGGATCAGAAACAGAGGTTTCTCCTTCCTAGTGCTAAGGGCATAAAGAGCTTGTGGAGTTGCTGTCACCTCCTCTGTTCTCTTCCAGAACCTCAACTGAATACAGCTTATCCTGTCCTGTCGTGGGAAAAACAGTCTTACCTCTGTGAATTTCACTTTGCTTAATTTATTGCCAACTAACATAAACTTTTAATGACTGATTTGGGTATTGAGAAACAAAGAAAACAAACAATTAAACAAACACTTAGGGAAAGCACCTTTCCACCCCTTTCCCCAGGCTCAAAGTCAGTTGAGACAGCTCTCAACCCCTTCAGTGATGCATTGGGTGGCACAGGAGGTTGGGATCAGTGCATAGTGGTTTCTTTCTGTTGCTCCTGGTTCTTGCTCTTTTCCTCTACTCTGGTGTGGGTTTGTCCACAGGCCAGTGGCACACCTGCTCCAGCATGGGCTTATCCATGGGCTGCAGACCTCTGGCAAGCAGTGCCTCCTTCAAAAGTGCATCTACATCCATGCTCCCTGTAATGTCCCCTCCTGTGTATCTCCTCCTGTATCTCCACATGTCCCCTCCTGTGTCTCTTTTTGTGTCTCCTCACATGCCTCTCTTGGGGCTTCCTGCCCCCAGCAGCTAATGCCCTTTCTTACCTATGTCTGAGCAAGGGCACTGTCTGCTGCTCTGACCAGCTGAGGCTTTGGCACAGATTGGGCTGGTTGTTGAGTTGGCTGGAACTAGCTGTGATTGTGCAGGATGGTTCATGGCCTCTTCCACCACAGGTCACCCCTGCAGCCCCCTGATACCCAAACCTTGCCAGTTATGCCCACTATACCTTCCCAGGACCCTAGCTCTGCTCTTGTGCACATGTACACACACACACTTTTTCTTGTGCTCACACAGTCCTCAGACATACTTGTAGTCACTGGGGTCACCCAAAGTGGAATGTACAAACACCCAGAGAAGGGACTTACTTGTTAATGGAGCTCTTATGCTGTATGGATGTATATTTTATAACTGCTTTCTTTTGTCTTCTTCCTTGGAGTCCCTTGTACTCTGGGATCCTGTGGTTGCAAGAAAAAAGGGGAGCAGAAAATGCCAACCTCTCTACACCACATGCATGGGACTCAAGAAAAGATGCACACGCAGTGCTGGGACTGCTGCAGAGAAGAATTGTTTGAGCTCAAGCATTTGATGCGTTTGCGTACCCAGAGGTAAGAGGCTTTTGACCAACACATCTTGGTGAACTCTACTTACAGGTAAGTAACTTACCCAGCTAAGAATTTAATGTTTCATATATCAGACAAACATCAGTGTTAAATATAGGAAGGAAAAAGTATACACAAACACTAAGATTATTATTCACCAAAACCAGAATAGCACTGTAGAAAACACACCTATGAAACAGCCTCTGTTTGTCACTGATGAAACTTTCAACATTTCTATGGTGAAGATGAGTTTTATTTCCACCTCCCAGGGTAAAAACTGAAATACTAAAAAGTTAAATGACATGGTAATCCAAAAGGTTTATAGCTCATTCAGGAACTGACACTCTGAAACATCTCCCATGTATATACTTAATAAATGATCTGTTCCTAAAACATGTAAACTCTTTAAGCATCAAATACCAGGCCCTTATCTGCTCTTGACAGATATCACTTCACTACCTCAGACGGAGAACTTCAGAGCAGATGAGCATCAGGCTCCTTTTCTTCATGTCCTCTGTTTGAGGGAATACAGACTTGATGGTCTGATTGTCATTTGGCTGTCTAGACTTAATTGTTTTTCCAAGCTATATGTAGTTCAGTGGTATGGACTTCCAAATAAGATATTATATTAGTAGGAAGGGTTGGGTTGTTTAGGAACATGGAAAAGACATGTAGGGCTTTTAACCTTGAGGTCATTGGTTTGAGCTTGGTCCAGCCTGATAAGAAACCAAAAACATTAAATCTGTATGTTCTCATGCAACTCTTCCAAACAAGCATTTCCTAAAGTATTAGAGGGAGGTCATTGCTGCTTTTTCCTTCTTTTTCCTGCTTTCCCTTCTGACTTGAGACTTGAACACTGTGCCTGGTATAATGATCTGCTTCTGCTTTTGGGAGAAATACAGCAGGGTTTTTATTGAGATTTTTCATCCATAGAAAAAATGTTTCTGCTTCACAAATACATATTGTATATGAATAGTACTTTCCTTCATGATTACCCAGTTGACTTCACTAAGATTTAAATGGAGTGTCGGCTAGATATTGTTCACTGTGAACAGCCTTTTGTCCAGGGCATATGTTCCGGATTTATTTCACATAGATTCAGGCACCTAGTCAAACCACATAATTTAAAGGAGGGTTTCTCTAAACTTCATGATCCTGGAAGAGAGAAAAGCACCCACAGAGCATGCCTGATGTTCTTATGTGTACCACCTTCTCTGCAATAACAATGCATTTGTGCAATTTTGCTTAATGCATTTTGAGAACAGGTATAATTTGGGATTATGCTGAGGTGCAGATAGGCACTCTCAGTATCAAATTAGAATGCTCACACTGGGATTTAAGATGTATTCAGCTGGATTTCGGTTGAATTTTGATGCCAAGATTCAAAAGAGAAATTAAGGATGTTTGCAATCCGTAACTGACAGCCCTTGAAAACATCTAATTCTATGAGACCTGTAGTGTGGAGTTCCCTGAACACTCATCCTCAGAAGTTTCCCACTCTAGACCTGTGGGAACTTGAACTCTAGCAATTTCCTCTGATCAGGACTGATTTACAGTCATCAGATTGGTTAATACATGTAGAAAGCACTAATTTTATTTGAAAACACATGAAGAAGAAGGTGGTGACATTGCCTAAAGACTCTTTGAGGCTGAAGAGGTCCTAGAGTTTGGTCCTCTGTTCCTGGCACTACTGTGAGCTTCTTGTACTTCAGGAAGCTTCCTTTCCCTTCACTGTGCAATCCTGGGCTAGACACCAGTACAGGGATGGACCAATGCTGCAGATTTCTTATTAGCTACACACTCATTGCTCAGGGTCTCAGATTGTCTAAGATCCCTGTGTAGTGAACGATGCTACAGAGGTAACTGTCCTTATCTCTTCTACTGTTATTCTGGATACGATGCTTTATTTTTTACATCTATTTCACCACGAATGTTGCTTTTCATTAACAGTAGGCTGTTTTTTTAATATATACCTAAGAGTATTTCATGGTTACTGCAACAGTGGCTATAGTATATACAGTGTACACTCCTTGTTTCTGAATCAAATACTTTACAGAGGTCCCATTTTAGAAAAACTGTTCTGCCAAGGTCAGGTTGGATGGGGCTCTCAGCAACCTGATCTAGCTGAAGATGTCCCTGCATATTGCAGGGGGGTTGGACTAGATGACCTTAAAAGGTCCCTTCCAGCCCAAAGATCCTATGTTTCTATGATATGCCTGCTGCTGAATGTTAGTTAGACCTTCTCCCACCAGAACTTAACTTTTTTAACTCCCACTGCTTAACTTTGAACCTGCTTTTCCCAGCTGACATACAAAACGTCAGTACTCAGGGTGACCAGTTATTCAAACTGCTTGTGATCCCTAATCCAAGAACACTAAGGAAGAGGTTGTCAGTAGTATCTAGGTCTTCAGTTACATTTGTTTTCATGGTCATGAAGCAGTGTAGACACAGTGCTGATGTGAGTTGACGCTGATCTCTCTTAGTCCACCTTGTATCTCCATGTTGCTCAGTTGCTATGAAGTAGCTGAGTGTGTCTGCACTACTACTGTTTTCCTAATACCAAGTAGAAACCATTAGCTTTATACTCCATAAAAATGCCCATAGCATTCAGCTGGCCTCCTTTTGTCATTTTAGCAGCTGAGTGGAGGGGAAGCAGAATGAGGAAGAGAATACGTCCCTTAGAGTTCGAGTAGTCAAGTGAATGGGGTGTGTGTTACTTGCAACTATTACCAACAATAGGGTACTGTTGATGTTACCGGCGTCTGTGGTATTTTCAGAGATCTGAAAATGACATTTTATTTTCAGTAGCAAGAATATCTCATTTGAATTGCTTGTACTTTCCCATGTAGTAAATATTGCTGATACGGAGAGGAAATAATCAGCTTTTCGTGGGATTTGCAACCATTAATAGTTGGGCATTCAAATAAATTTGCTTGTGAGCTTTCCAGCATTGGTGGTGTACTGCTGGCATTGTGTGCAGCTGTGGGAAAGCTGGGGTGGGCTTGAACTGGGCATGGGAGAATGGCATCAAAAGCCTGTGTAGCAGCCTTAAGCTATTTTACAACCCAGTTAGAGCACAATCCAGTTAGAGCACTGCTTTAAACAATTGTAATCTGTGTCTGTACCTGTAATGGTCTGGTCACTGACGCTGTATCTGAGCTGTATTTTAACCCTGATCACATTACTGAGCAGTTATTGCATTATATAGCATTACTTCCATGTGTATACGCATTCAATTTTATATCTGAATAGGTGGGATAGCAAGTTGTTCAGCCTGATTGCTGTTTATACTTGAGGCAATCTCCTATGTATAGTCTTACAAATGCTCTTTTTAAAATCAAGTCTTCATCCCCTCTATCCTCACACGGAAGTACAGTGTCAAGTATACGACAGGCAAATCTTTGCCAAATTACATTTTTCAGATGGAACTGGCTGCCAACACTCACTTCTCAGAACTGTTAGCAGTAGCTCTCAGTCATAAAATAATCTCCACATACATGTAAGGGCACAGGAATGGTTCAGACAAAGAGTGTCTCTAGCACAGTACCCTGCCCTAGCTGTGTCTGTAGATGGACATGGAGGGAAGGGAAAAAACAGGGAGAGTTGTTGCCAGTTCCTAATATCCTTTCTACGATGAAGGCATCAGAGCTGTAAAAAGTATTCAAGGTGTGGGTGAATCATGGATTTAAACAATGACATAAAGATGTCTTCTGTTCTGTCTAGTGTTCCTTTCATGATGTTTCCTAATATTCTACCTGGTTTTTGAGCACTGAGTTGGCGCTTTCACAGTGCTATCTAGCCTAACCCCAAGAACTTTCCCCAGAATATATCAGCTCATTTTATATGTAATCACATGTGGTACTAGGTTTGTTTTTCCAAATGGTTTCCCCCATTACTTCGCATTTATCTACACTGAATTACACTTGCCATTTTACTGCTCAGTTGCTTAAGGTGCTTCTGTGGTTCTTTACACTTTGGCTTCACTTACACTACTTCAAATGATTTTGTATCATCCACAGGCTTCACCACTGCACTGTTGGCTCTCTTTGCCAGGCTGTTTATGAACCTCTTGAGCTGCACTTGTTCTGGCTCTGAGACTGTTACACTTGAATTGAGGAGGTCACTCAAACCGATCAGGTATCTGGAAGAACTTTATCTGTAAGGAGAGAGCATCCCCTCTGCCTGGTAACTGATTAACTACTTGTTCCCTGTGGACTACAGACCTGCACTGTACTGTTCCTTACCTATATAGAAGATTTAAATAGAATCATAGGATCATTTTGGTTGGAAAAGGCCTTTAAGATCATAGAGCCCAGTTGTAAACCTAACACAGCCAAGTCCCACTAAACCATGCCCCTAAGTGCCACATCTACATGTCTTTTAAATACCTCCAGTGATGGTGACTCAACCACTTCCCTGGGCAGCCTGTTCCAATGCTTGCTATCCCTTTCCATGGCAAAATGTTTCCTAATATCCAATGTAAACCTCCCCTGGCACAACTCGAAACTCT
>NW_010554872.1:0-4703 GCF_000687285.1 Phaethon lepturus | reverse complement strand
CCCTTACCTTATCTTTTATTACCTGGGAAAAGAGACCGAAACCCACCTCAGGTAGCTGTAGAGAGTGATAAGGTCTCCCCTGAGCCTCCTTTTCTCTAGACTAAAAAACCCCAGTTCCCTCAGCTGCTCCTCATAAGACTTGTGCTCTAGACCCTTCACCATCTTTGTTGCTCTTCTTTGGACACACAAATACTTCCCGTGTGCTAGTTTTTGGGTTTTTTTATAAGATCATAGTTATGCATTACAAATTTCTTTTTTCAGTGATGAAATTGTCGTGAAAGGTTCCTGTCCACCCACAGCTGCTTGCTCCCCCACTTCAACTTTTTCCAAAGACACAATAGCAGGAGGTAGAGGAGTAGAGGTAGGCCTTTTTTTTTTTTTTTTTAACCTAGATCATTGTAGAGACCTGGTACATCCTTGTGATGTTTCTTGAGCACAGCATAGGGTGGAGGACTAGAGTAGGGACGGGGAACAGGTGATAGAAGGGAATGGGAGTTTTCAGGAATTAATTTTGTTACCAAATAAAATGGATCATATAACCAGCACTCTAAGAAAAAGATAGGTTAGATACCACTTCCTGGATAAGCTGCACTTAAGCAAAGTTAACTTTAAGCATCAGCATTCAGACACTCTTAAAATTTCTTAGGCTGAGAACTCTTGACTTTCAAGAAGACACAGAGGTTTTTAGGACATTAGCATGACATGTGGCACTGGCTCCCATGTTATGAACTCCCCTTCTTATGTACGTATCTCTTTGGTTTTCGTCATCCCTTTATGAAATTCTGAACCAACAGAAAATTTTGCAGAAAGCTAAGTGACCCATTGGGACATAATGGAAAGATCTACAACTTCTGCCCTGAGCAGCAGTGCTGGATAGTTGCCTATGATTCATACTGGGAGTGGTCCCAAATTCATCAGAATTATTGCTGGAATTGTAAAAAGTGGCAAGTGACTGTGGGTGCATGGACCCTGCCAAAGGCAGAACTGAGGAAGCTGAGGCTCAGCTAGTGTGAGTCAGCCTAACCTCACTGTCATGAGCAGAGCAATCCTATTTTACACCAGCTGACAGCCTCATCACAGATATCAGACTGCAGACCCAAAGGCAATAGGATTAGAAGCAATCACTGCCAGTTACTGCTTTGTGCAGGACAATTGGTGGGCTCAGCAACGAATGTGCATAGGTGGCACAGAAAGAATTAGGCAGCAGAGACAAAAAGTAAAAATGTCAGCTAGGCAAAAAGATGATCATATCAAATTATCAAGATAATATCTACATATTACTGAGGTTTACTTTCATTTGTTGAACAGCAGTTTGTTTTATATTTATTGTTTGGCATGCAGGAATATTCACTGTCTCGTTAACTGATTTGGTCCTTTGTAGGGAGAGATTATTCCGTCTGCCTTCAGTTTCTATTTAGTACAGAAACAGTCACCCTGGATCTGTGTTAATCCATCTTCTGGTTGGACATGATGAAGATCTGAATGAAATGAAAAAAAGACAAATTGCAGCAGGCATGTAACAAGCCCCTCTTCTTTCTGTTAAACCTCTGTTAATAACGTGTGAAGGAGAGACAACAAAGAGCTTCTGTCCTCTTTATAAAAGAAAGACCCTTAAGGGCAGAGGCAGGCTGTAAGAAACTATTCTTTTGCTAATGGTAGATGAATTACTGAGAAAGCTCAGTGTTAAAAATCCATGACAAGGATTTTGTACATGGAAAGGAAGTATTTCCTTGGATGACTTTTAATGACTGTCAAACATTTGCAGCCAACAGACAAAAGGAAGCATTGTAATGGCAAGATTCAAGCAACCTAGTGCTAGTGCTGTGATTACATCTGCCAGTTGGGTAGCTGCGAGCTGTAAGTACTCGAGTGGTCCCACAAACAAATTAAAAATTGACTCCTGATTCTGAATTTTCTTCACTTCATTCTGCCTACTTGTTTCTTTTCTGTTTTTTTCGAGGGTAGCTTGATTGATTGTGATTTTACTAGATAGATCTTAGAACCTTTCAACCCCATACAACTCTTTTTTTCTGAGTTATATAAAAGCCTTTTTCATTCCAGTTCACTTTTGCAAGGTCCTTAGATTTCTATGTCATCGTAACTCTTTCCTTCGCTCAAGCCATAACCATTAATATATGTGCTATATGTAAAACTTAGTGGCTTGAAGAACATCCCTGCTTGAATACAGCTATATGTTTTCTGTGTGATTCAAAGGTTTATGTAATTTCCTGTGTTTTGACATGTATTCCAGTTTACAAGTGGGAAGTTAGTCCTAGGCACATATTCTTTATACTTTCAGAAAAATCCGCAAAAAAACCTGACCTCCCTCTATGCAATTGTAATTTTAATATTGTGGGGGTTTTCCTCAAATACGAGGCAGAAAAAGAACAAAAAAGTTCTTTACATAATTACATCATATATAACAAAGCAACCTAATCACATAGTCCACAACCAAACTCTCATAACAGTAATTTTTTATAATAGTCATATTTTGGCAATAACATGGAGAATTAACAGCTAAATAGTGAGGAGGAAAGATCATTCATGCAGCTCGTATTGCAAGCTAGACTCAAACAGGTGGTATACACTCTTTTCAGCCCTGTGTTAGTAACAAGGGACTGATTTTTGAGGGTGGAACTTCTATAAAAATAAAAGACTTAGAAATGAGGCAGTATAGAAGTGTGTAAATGTGTAACAGGGGAATAAGAGTGTGTTTGTTAGTGGAGCTTGCCAAGTTACAAAAAGTTACTTTTTGCTGAAAGCTATGTGTACATTCAGATTTCTTTTTGTTTGTTTCTTTGTTTTGCCCTAACATAACTACATCAGTAAGGCTCCGTGGGCAAAATTTTAAGTATGGACCTGGTCTATGATAGAAAGTTTTTCTGTCAGTATGATGTCTCATCTGAGCTGGGGAAAAAAATCACACACCCTAAACTCATATATCTGTCCACACAAAATGCAGCTCTAATTTTGGCTTAGCTAGAGTCATTAAAGTAGGCATGGTAGATACATTGGTGGAAAAACTCCTTTAGTATCTTGTTTTGCTAAAATGCCGCTGCCAGCAGAGCGAATTTGCAGAATCTCTTTAGTGGAGAGAAACAGGTTTATAATACAGCTAATTATGAAACGATCGCTGTAGGAAAATTGAATATAGATATGCGCCTTGAAAAGCAACATGCCTAAAAGCACTAAGGAGTTTCAGTGAACACCAAATTATCTACGAGTTTCTCACATACTGCTGTGACTAAAAGGGCTAGTGCAATCCTTGAACATATGGACTGTGAACTACAAAATTAGAGAGCATTTGCATCAGACAGTAAAGAAATGATGAAGTTCTACCAGTGCTAAGATAATACATTTGACAGTAAGGATGATTAAACATAGCAATAACCTTACAAGGGGTGTGATGATATCTCCATAATTCAAAATATGTACACAAGAGCGATTGTTTTTACCTAAAATATGTATTCTAGTTCACAAAAAAGTATGACCTTCTCATGCAAGTCTAACCAGCTTGTTAAGTTCATCGCACCTAGCCTTAGAGATAGAATTGAACACTAGCCCTGTACTGCCTACTTTCCTGGCTTAAAGGGTACCTCTTACAGTTTTCAAAAAATCCAGTAGGTGTGAGATATATCTGCCTTAATTATAGATGGCTAAAAATTAGACAGGTAAGTCTTAGTCATTCAAGCTTTCCAGTATGATCAATAGCAAGAAACATGCATCAGAAGAAGTCTGTTCATCTCAGCTGAAAATATACATCTGAGATCAAATTAATTACCCTCTGGAGGTGACTCTTCTCTTTTTACTGTGAAGGGAACCTGAAGGATTAGCTTCTGATTTTTACACAAGTTCACTAAGGCACATGAATCTCTTCAGAGGTGTAGATTTGGCAGAGTGAAGGGTTTCAAGATTTTACATCTTAAATATTTACTTTTCTTTAGCTTTTCTTATAGGATATGAGATTTTATGCTCTCATCAATAAGGAACATACACAAAGATATTTCTTCATAGTAACTTGCACTGATTGCTACCATTTACCTTCCATTACAGCAGTAACTACATCACAAACTCATAACTTTCCCTCTGAGTGACACAGACACTGAGGATTAAATGCTTGATTTAAATCCCATTAAAAGGGAGAGACTTGCACTGAATTTAACAGGATTTAGATTGAGTGCAGAGGAGACTAAATGCTGAACTGCTGTCAGGTTTGAAGTACAGGGGGTATTAAAGGGCAAACTAATAACGTTTCTGTTAAATGTTAAGTACCCATTCTTCAGAGAGTCTTGCCAAACTGGTCATTCACTTTCATTCAGGATGACTAAAGTAACTCAGTAAGAAATAAACAAAATTATTAATATAATTGCTAGTTGTGTTCATGTCCCCTAATCTTTGTTACATTCCAATAAAGTAAGATAGTGTTTAAGACATGACGTGTTTACTAGAATAAAACAATTTATTTTATAAGGTACTTTTTGCCATCTGATACTGTCAAGAAATGTCTGTCTGTTATTGATACATTCTTTGATCAATTCACAGGCCAATGAAAACATGTAGGGCTGTATCAAGCCTACTAGTTGTAGTACCTAAGTGACTCCTATGGACTGTAAGAACCTATATATCTGGAAAGTCATAGGATCATCGAATCCTAGAATAGTTTGGGTTGGTTGGGACCTTTAGAGGTCATCTAGTCCAACCTC
>NW_010554871.1:255-4140 GCF_000687285.1 Phaethon lepturus | reverse complement strand
TGTCTTGGCTGCTGGCTGACATCCCTGGGGACGGAGCACCCCCCGCTTCCAGAGCCCCGTGGGATTCGTTTCCTCTCGCCCTCCGGTGGCCTCGGGCCAAGAACAGCGGGACCGGCCAGGAGGGACTGGGGCCCTCCCGTCCTGCGGTACGAAGCAAACGGACGGTGCCATTTCTCCGATGTGTGCTGCTGACGTGGGCCCGATTGTGGAAGATGAAACACGGAGCAAACTTAGTCGTGAGCAAGAAAAGATACCTAATAAAACTAATAATATGTATGCAAAATTAACAGCAGTGGCGGGAAGAGAGGCTGAGTTCAGTGCACCGGTAAGCACAGGAAGACAAAGGACAGCCCTGACAGATAGGCAGGCAGGAGAAAAGGCTGCTCAGCTGCAAGTCAAAGTGACCTCAGAAAATAATTTATAGAAAGAATTCTTCAAACAAGAGTGTTATCGTTGTGACTATATTAAACAACACTGTAATGCTGCAATTTTCTTTTATTCTTCAGTAATGCCAAAGCCACCAGAACATCCAGACCTGTGTGCTTGACTGATCCCTTCGATCAATGTTGGTGTAAAGTTCCTCTTGTATTACGGTCTTTAGACATAGAATTCACAGCAGAAGGGTTTTGTAATTGCAAAGGGTGTTTCTCCTATACTAAGTCTTTATCTCCCATACTCACCAGCCAGAGTGGGCTGCAGGGCACTGCAATGTAAAAAGTAAGCTAGATAGCATGGTAACATAACAGCAAACTTTATAAGCAGACACTTACAAACACGCTGCTAACTGTGCCGTAACAAATGTTTGATTCCCCCTGAGCGCAGAGATTCAGCATCACTTTGCCGTTGCAGCCTTACATTAAGCAGCAGCTTTACTGGGCACAGATGGAAAGGGAGATGCTGAATTCAGGTGCATAGAATGTGAGGGTTCACTCATTTCTTACCCAGCAGCTGACAAAATAAACAAAGCAGGTGGTGTGTATTACTGTGGGAGCAAATTTACCTTTGCTGATCAGCAGTAGGAGGAAGCACGGGAAGATGACAATAAAGCTGCCAGTATTCCCTGGCCAAGTCATTGGGTCTGGGATCCTAAGCTCAGCTTGACGGAAGAGAGCCTCGCACGGTCCCTGGAGGTTGTCCCCGCTCCCTGCCGCTGTGCAGCCCGGCCATCAGCCCTCACCGGAGCAACTCACTCTTGGGAGCTGGTGGATCCAAGACCAACAGAGACTGTAAAAATAACATCCAACTACTCTCCAGTCTTGTCTTTGCTAATGTCTATTTTCATTCATTTGAGTCTGCCATTGCTGCCATGGTGACCAACATAGAAATTAATTATATAAAGACATTAAAGACATTTAAATAGGAAAGTTCAACCCACAGTTCTGGCAAAAAAGATTCAAGTGTTCCTAGATCACACCGCTCCTACTTTCCCCTTGAATCCTTCAGATACCATGACTTAACTAATTTTTTCCTACACTTACTTCTATGCCTATGTTGACAAATAAAATTAGTCTTCTGCTTCTTTTTTTTTTTTCCCTGACTCATATAAAACAGACACCCTTTTACACTATGGAAAGGCTCTGTCACTCTTTTCGGCACATCTTGTTGCTGACAGACTCGGCAGGGATGGTTCTGCATAGTGCTGACCCAAACTGTTCTGCCCTTCTTGGCCATATCCCCACTTCTTGTGTGCATGGGGCAGCGGCGTCGCTGGTGTCATGGGCTGCGGCTTCCAGGGACTCCGCACCACCGGGGTCCTGCCCAGCTGCAGGCTTCGCGTTACCTCGGGGAGACCAGCGGGCCCCTTTTGCCCGAAGTCCCTGTCGCTGTCAGCACAAACGCAGCCCTCACATAGCATGCGAGGTTTGGGGGCTTAAGCTCTCGGGAGAGCACCGGCACGCTGCAATGCACCTCAGGCTCGTGCATTTTATTTGTCGGAGTTTTTCCACAGGAGATATGCAAGTGTCAAAAAATGTACCACTGTAACCAAAACGCTTGTCATGGCTGCGGCAGAGAAGACAAGGGAAGTTTACAGAGACTGACTTGCTCTTTAATCCGCCTGCCAGTCCTTTTTTCCCAAGAAGGAAGGTGGGTGGTTTAGGCATGCTTGTTTTCCTGTTGCAACCATTTTCTAAGTAGATGGGGCTTTTCAGTCTGTATGGAGTCAACGCCACACCTGGCATGGCCAAGCTCTTCTGCTTTCCCTCTCTCCAGATATGCTTTTATCTGTGTCTAATTGTGCTTTCTGTGACCTCTCTCTCACTACATACTGCCTTTGATGTTGGTGCTGTTACGGGCATTATTTTTGTGCTCTTTTCTGCAACTACTTTACCATCGACTCATGTTGTCTCTTTTTTTTCTGCCAGTTTTTTTAATGCATAAACATATATCCACCTTTACTTCAATTCCTTTCTGTTCAGTCGTGTGTTCTTCCAGGAGGCGGCCAACTGACGAGGACAAGCAAGAGGGGATTTAACAGCACCCGAGTATCAGGGAATTCGGCTTTTCAGAACAATGAAGTAAATGTTAAACAAAATTTACGTTGCCGTGAAAGCGTGCCTCTTGGAAATGATTTGCTGAGGGAAGGACTCACCCCTGGGACGCAGCCTTGTGCTTTCCCACCGTCCGAGCTCATTTGTTTTGGCACTGGTGCTCTGTGAGGGCTGGCTTACATGCCTCTGCATCCAGCCGCTGCTGACCTGCTGCAGTGTTTTTGTTCAAAGAGCTACTGGGAAGGAGTCCTAAAAAAACTTTGCAGGGATGCCTTCCTTAGTTCTGTTGAAAAGGATACTAAAAAAAAGTTGTGTGGCAGATGCCTTTCTCCAGAGGCAGCCTGTGGTGACCAGCGGGACCACGGCCGATGTCTGGGTGCTACAGCTCTGTGGCCTCAGTTCAGAGACAAACCAGCCCTCCCACCATTTCTTGCTTCGGGACTGAGCAATTTTCGGAATTATCAGCCTTTGCTAACAACAAATAACAAGGGAAGCAAACAAAAAACAAAATCAAGAAGACTCAATATACTTAAAGACGACAACTTCTCTATAGGTGTAGCTTGCTGGATAAGCCTGTGCTGATGACGGTTGTGTTTCACACACAGACGGCGCTTTTCAAGGGATGAGCTAAAACTGCTGACAGGTGGTAAATTCTCACAGACGTGTATTCGCAACTACCCGTGTGGAGGTTTAATCTGCTCTTCCAACACGGCCTTTCTGGGAGAGGAACACGATGGATGGAGGGAAATTGTAAAGGGTGCAAGAAGATAACAGAGGATGGTAGAGAGCAGAAAAAACACTGCCAAAATTAGCATTTAGGATTATCAAGAGAGACAGATCACTGCATTTCTAAAGATCAGTGTTCCACCATCTTTCAGCTAGAAGGCATCCCAGATGCTGTTCTGTAGGTGTAAGAGGAAATGTTTCACCTCTCGAATCACTAACATGTCTCAATTAGAAGCCTTATTTAACGATCAGCCTGTTCAAGAAGGAGCAAGGCCTAATCCCGATTAATCTGACAGGCTTTTAAATTGACCAGTGTGGCTGGAGATGTCAGAAGAGAGGTTGTCAGATGTAGGTGGCTGGTGGAGGCATCGATCTCGTCTCTTTGGAGCCGAGATCCCATCGGGATGGAAAGCGTGGGTGAAGGCTGGGCGTCAGCACCCTTTCAGCTATTTGGTGAGAGACAGCTGGGTCCCCAGGAAAGCAGGTGGTCGGTGGACAGAAGACTAGGGATAAGCAGGCCAAGTCCACCCCGGTGTGATTTCGTCGGCTTTAGGGAACATATAAAACAGGCAGAGGGCAAAACAAATGTGCAAAAGATGAGCACAGACCGGCATCAAAGAAATAAGAAGTATTGGCCTGCAGTGAAGAAAAGGCTGAAACTCAACTTGGC
>NW_010554871.1:0-224 GCF_000687285.1 Phaethon lepturus | reverse complement strand
GTTGGCGCGGGGGCCTCCCAGGGGGCCGGGGGGGGGGCGGCAGCCTCGAGGGCCAGCGAGGGCTGGTGGGAGGGAGCGTCCCCACCAGCGCGTACGCTGGCACCAGGCACGGGGCCCGAACCCACCGGCACCCTGCAGGGTGGGTGCCTCTGGCGGGGAGGGGCCTTTCCCCTAACCTCCACGGCAGGAACATCGCCCCGTCTCCTCCCCACGGCAAGTGGCTC
>NW_010554870.1:26102-33420 GCF_000687285.1 Phaethon lepturus | reverse complement strand
CCCACGTCCCGCGCCAGCCGTGGGGCCGTTTCTTTGGTTCCTTATCTGCAGTTCTGCCGTGGGCGCGGGAGCTGCGGCGACCTGTGACACCCTCGGCCTCAAGCCGCCCTCCCTGCGGTACTCGCTTCTGCCCGCGGGCCGTGGGGAGCGTTGACTCACCGGCCGCCGACACGCTTTGATAGACCGTGCCAGGAAAGCGCAAAGCGATGCCTGTGAGATGTAAAGTTTAGATGGGCTTGAAAAGGAAGGTCCGTCAACGGGTATTTTGAGAAGGGCCCTGAAGCTGCTTTTGCCGCTCGGCGCTGTGATGCGCAGCGCGCGCGTCCCCTTTCACCATGGCGAGTGGGAAACGTACAGGGGTCTTAGAGGGAAAAAAAATGGTCTTGGCTTTTAAGCCAAGGCGTGTCATGTCTCAATAGATATGATATGAACTCGCTTTAATGGAATCTCTGTTGTTTAAACTCTCTGCTGTTTAAATCCTATGGAAGGAGACGAACATGCCTGTTGGTCCCGTCAGTTATTTTATAAATTAAATTCTGGCTGTCTGCCAGGAGAACTATAAGTGAAGCTATGTGGAAATTTTTCACCGCAGCAAAGCTGACAGCAAGGAAAAAAAAAAAAAACCCACCAATTTTTTCCACTCCTGCTCTGAAGATTTTTTTTTTTTACAAAAACAAAAGGTACACTTTGAGGTAGAAAAGCAAATCCTTTTTACATGAACCTCTACCTTGTGGTCGCGATGTCCAGTTTTCTCTGACTTGCAGAATCGTTCTCAGACGCACCTTTTGCCCTTTCATCTTGAGAAGCTACATATGCCTGGATCAGATTGAGGTTGTATCAACGCTTTGACATTTGAGGAAAAGCATTGTGGATGAATGCTTGCTAAAATAGCTGGGTTACAACTGTAGAACTGCTACAAATATTGGTGTGAAAAAATCACGCAGCCCAGCTTAATTTCTGAATTGCTTATTTAAAATGAAAATTTAAATTTCCACTAATGAAGGAAACTCGTAGTCAAGCAGATATTAATTTAATAAGTCAGATGCAAAGCAGAAAAAAAAAATACAGGTAGCTTTGCTACCTAAGATGTAGGTTTTGTGTATGCAAGTACTCATCCATACTGATAACTAATTCACAAGCTTTTTTAATACAGACTTTTCTCAGATACTTCAGAAATTGATGGGGAGAGGGATTTGGTCAAATAAACATAAGCAAAAACAAAGCTCAAAGCCCAAAGCGTGACTTGGTTGAAAACAAAATGACCCAAGACTTACACTGAGCTCCCATCAAAGGCGCTGCTCGTGCCTGTTCATTTTCAGAACCGGTTTAGTCTGCGGGGGACAATAAAGATGGAAGTTCGTAGCTTGTGCTCATGCATGTAACTTACTGTGCTGTTCCTCTGTTTCTTTGTGCTGATCTAATCGGAGGCGCGATGCCAGCTGAACTACATCCTATCTTAAACTGAAAAAATTTTGCCAAGGAGTCTTAAAGACTGAATGAATGAGCCGGGGGACATAGGGGTGCTTCTGTGTGGGAATATGGATTTGATTGCGAAGTAGGACATGATGTTAAATACATACTGTGCAGCATCTGTTGCCAGGTCGTTCGGCAAAAATGGACCTACAGAAAAAACGGTCCCAAAAACTGGAAATGTTGCTGAGTAAGGACGAAAAATCCTTAAAAAACTTTGGCAGAAACAATCCTACTTAAACAGATTTATCTCTCTTCACTGGTACGAGGAATTGGAGAAAAAAATAGTTGAAGGTCTGAAATGAAAAGTTAGGGGCCCCAGGTGATCTGAAACGCATTTGGGTTAGGGTCGTTTCAGGGAGTGGTGCTTTGTGCTACGCGAGACATCCAGAGAAGCTTGCTGCTTCTCACCCTTTCCATCTGGAAAGCCAGAATTGTTGCAGCATGTTAGCTAATTTTGGCTATAATTTGCCAACAGGAGAAGTAGAAATAGCATTACTAATTTTCCCCTGTTTTCTTTTCCCAAGAGAACAGTTTTTCTCTTACTACTAAAAGAACCGGGAGAATGAAAATTGGCCCATTTTCAGAGACACTGAATGCCTGGAGCACCATCTGGAATCACTGCGACCAGCCAAACAATTCAACATCACAGAAAATCTTCCTGTTGTCAGCCCCCCCTTTCCGTACAGTTCTGCACGTGAGTACTGCACAAAAGCTTCTTTCTGATGAGGATCCAGTTGGCTTTCAGATAAACTATATTTTCAACTGTCTCCCAGTGGGGATGGATTGCGTGTTCCTTCAGAGAGAGGCCAGATGATTTTTATTACAAATGAACCAAAACCTTGAGGCAGGACATGCATTACATTTCCCTGACAGCACTGGCGGGAGTGAAGGATCCTGATAAGAATTTAAGGATAATTGAACTCTAGTCTCCAGCTCTGCAGGTAGATAACAAATATAGCAGTCTCCAAATTCTGCATGTCGCTGAGCAAGGCTGGGCTGAAAGGATAAATGGTCCATTGCTCAGAAGAGCGAGGATCAGTCAGGATCCTGAGCCTAAGTCCCAGCTGTTCATGGTCTCTGTTTCTTGTCCTTCACAGGACATGTGGGCTATATCTGTACTAATGTGCCCGAGACTATTTTTTGGCATTGAGGCTGGCTGGCAAAGAGCAGCCCATGCAAATACTGTTCGACTTGCTTGACCTCTGTGACAGGTCATCACTCTATAATGTCATTATAGAGAGGGATTACAAAAAACTTGTAAACTTTGAGTATCTTTCAGTGGCAGAATATATTTGAGAAGCGCCAGATAGATGGGTGTAAAATACAGTTTGTGCTTAATCAAAGACAGAGAACAGAAAAGACAGTCAGGAATGATCTCTGAGAATGGTAAAGCAATTGGCCACCTTCTGAATGGGCTTTGGTGGCATGAAGTGGGCAGAATACCTGTTTAGTGACCACCAGCACAAGCCTGACATTGAAGACTGTCCAAGTGGTGAAAAGCCACCCGATGGCTCTTACTCTGGTCATAATTCCCATTTCTGGGGTGTGCTCCCTGGATCACCTCCAAGTCTGCAGTCCTCGGGCACCCGAGCTCTGGGGGGCTGCTGCAAGCTAGGCTGCAACGCAGCAGCCCTGAAGCAGCTCTGATCTGTGCTGGTGGTGGCTTTGGCCATGGCTTTGTGCTTGGGTTTGGGGGATGATTATTGCCTTTTCATTTCCTCCTGCCCTCGCATCCCAGTCCGTGCTGATGGTATTACCAAGGCCTGAGTTTTACCTGTGTTTCTACATGCTTTTTTTTCTGGTTATGCTTTAAGTACATGTGCAGCTGTTTCATTACATCAAGAAAGGTCCTTTCTTCAGCTGGAAGCTCATTGACTATTCTGTGAAACTTGTAGTCAGAGCCACTCTTTAATTAAGACTGTACTGAAAGGAGCTTTGATTCCAGCCATGTATTACAGCCTGATGTTGTTTTCTTTGTCACTGCGGCAGATTATTGGAAGTGTAGTCCTTGATTAAAAAGGTTGTGTGCAATTACATTCCATCTCCACATCTTCAGCTAGATCAGTAGCTTGTCAGTGGGTCACTGGGAATCAGACTGCCAGAACCTTTGTACTTGTTCAATTTATAAAAGACTGTGTTTCTGGCACAGCACCCGACAGTCCTATACAGCCAATACCTTATTAATGTGCCATTAGCCACAAGGAACACTTTAAAGTGAATCTAATGTATAGGGAGCGACGAGGGCTTGCTTGAACTGACTCAGCCGTTTGGAAGGTCTTTTCTCCTTTGCAGGGATCACACCAATTTCTGAATGTGCTCACATGTCTCAAGCCTAAAGGTTGGTTTTCCCCTTCTAGCCACCTTTATTACTTTGGTTTCCGGTGAACTATGATCACTGTAGTTTGAAAGCAGGTCAGTGTCCTGAGGAATAGATACCTTCTGTTAGGGAGTTCTCTTTAAAACAGCTAAAATGGTCAAAGGGATAATTAATTGCTTTACAAGTGCCTGAAGAAGACAGGACTCTTGAGTTTGAGAAAAAGGTTGCTGCGGAAAAATGTGTTTGAGCTTATACAAAATCACAGATCAGGTGGGTGGGAAAATGCTTTCTTCCTAATTAAAAAAAAATTCTTCCATTTCCAAAATAGGGAAACTTGGGGGCGTTCAATGGAACTAGTAGGAAAACAGCTTGAAACAGATAAAAGTACTTCTTTATTCAACTGGTATTGACATTCTGAAACTTGCTGCCACAGGAGACTGTGGAGACAGTACCAGCATGCTCAAAAGGGGTTAGATGAATTATGGACACTGAAAGCACTAAGCAGAGGTCTTCTCTAAAACTTCCCTAACACAACAGTTGTGGATGTTGGAGGATGGACTGCCAAATGTGGCCAGGCTTACATGATATCCTCATGAGCATCAACTCCTGACGCTACCAGAGACAGTACTGGGCTGGACGGATCGCTGGTCTGACCCAGCAACAGGCTTCTTATGTTCTTATTTCTTTGATTGCTAATGATTTCAGGCTGACTCCTGGAAATCCCCCTTTAAAAAAGAGAAACTATTAAAGGTCTGATCCAATTTCAGCTTCAATCTCTATTTATATCTTTAAGTGATACAGCTCTAATACTTTTAAAACCAAGCACTGATCTTTGCTTCTAGGTTAACTCTGTCTCTTTATATTTACATATTCAGCACAATAATGAGATTCCTCAAAAGCTTTTCATGCATGACAGGAAACTAAGCTCAAACAGCTCAGTCCTATGAATAATAAGGTGAAATGTGTCCCAGTGGGTCTCTGCCTGCTCCCTGACTGGTATTTGTTCATTGTCACGGGCTCATTTTATGTCTGTGCTCTTGGAGATTTAGATAATTGCAAATACGGGCGATGGAGGCTAGTTGTCTTGCAGGACACTTGACTTTGGGCCAGAAAAAAGTACATATCTAACAGAAATTACATCCCCAAATTAGTGTCCTGGAAAAGATAGAATTACCTTTGAACACCATCTCCCCAGCCATGTAACTCAGTACAGAGCATCCAGCCAATGACCTTTGAAACTATATAGGGAGCAAGGTACAATGATACTCTTAGGTTTAACTAAATTTTCCTGCCTTGTTTGGTGTACTTTGTACCTCTGGATTCACGTTAGGATAGCAACCAACTGGACCGCAGTCATTCCTTGTTACAGAACTATCCCTTTTCTAAGGTGAATTTTTATATATGTGCAAATGCAGGTCTGGAATTGTTTTTTGGACTAAGTGTTCTTTTTCCTTGCCCTTGGATTGTTTTCCCTGCAAGGTCTTCTAGATGGTCCTAGTGTTGTGCGTGATGGTAAGGAATGACTCCAGGTCTCCCACAGGTTGGATGTGCCACAGCTGAAGCCAGGAGCATCTGGAAGGACAGGACATTCAGCTCCAAACAGCACTTGCTGTTCTGTCGCTCAGCTGCAGTTCTGCCTGGTGATATTCCGTCAGTGCTGGGTTGAGGAGCTACTCCTGCCCTTGTGCCAGCAGCAGCCAGGTTTCTTAAAACAGGGTTTTGATTGAGGAGGGGGGAGAGTGAAGTGGCAGAAGAAGCCTCTAGAACGCCACCGTGGTTCAGCATAGGTCTTCTCTTAGAAGGTGAACAAGGCCGACTGGTTTTCATCAGTTTTGCAGCCTTTCTGACATTAGCTGATTCACAGAAATAACAAGGCCCGTCATCACCTCCTCTGTCATTGCAGATTAACACGAAGAACTATCCGGTTGCAGTGGCTGAGGGAAAATGGTTTCCTCTTTACTAAAAAATTGTGCCGTTATTCTTTGGGGTTTCTAGTTCGGTATTGCCACAAAAAACGAGGCCTCTGCGTGCGCACAGCCGGGGAGGCAAAGGCGCGCGGGCTCTGCGCGGCGGCAGCTCACGCAGGCTGCGGGCTCTCCGTGGCGCGACGAGCCTTGCTTTGCTTCCCGCTGGCTGTTCAGACCGGGCTTGTGCGAGTCCCCCGAAACGGGGATGCACAGACCTCAACTGTGGCAGAGTTTGAGTTAACGCTTCTAAGGGAAGGCAAATAAAATCACATAACCTCTTCTATTTTTCTGAGTAAACTGAAAGTAACTACTAAGAACTAAGGATAATATATTAAGCAAAGATACAAGGGAGATCCTTTAATAACAGAAACCTCCAGCACTGCCCACGGTCTGCAAGTCAGAGCAGTGCCTGGCAGTGCTGTGCTTTCTATTTAAGCCTGCTCTGCAAATTGAACTTTGCAAATTGAGATTTACTCAAGCTTTTTTACTACCTTTTTTTTTTTACTACCTATTGACGCGACTACCCAAACTGCACCTGCAGCTTTGAGCGGGGGCAGCGATGGAAGTAGCCTGAGACTGCTGTGAAATTTAGTTCTTCGAAACGCACCAAGCCTCAGAGTAGGAAAGACACGTATCGGCCGGTTGCTAAAGAAGATGGGGTGCGGGAAGGCGCGCGGAGAGGCTGCTCGCAAGCAGCCTGACGCACGCAACGCTACCGAGGTCAGCCACCATGTCGTGATATCCTGCGTAAAGCATGGAGCTCATACGGCAGAGCTGCCTCGGGCACCTTTCCTGGGTTGAATGAACATTGCAGCTGCAAACTGTTCAAAAGCAGAGATATACAGCACTGAGCTAGAAAATAGCACTTTATGGGCATGATAAAATATGGTCTGCACGTTGCTAGGTACCTTTCTTTGACTTTTCCCTAAGCAGAGAATAATGTTTGGCTTGCATTTACTTGACTGCGAGCACCCTTGAACTAAATTAGCTTTGTAAATGTTGGACTGGCAGTGGGCGGGCTGATTTCTACCGGAATTCTTTTAATAATAAAATGCCTCATAAAGACTGCATTGACTTCAACCAGGCAGACTGCGGGCAGCTAGAAACTTCTGATTGCTTCACTTTAGCCCAGTATTTTTTGGCTAACCAAAATACAAATGCCTGACAAATGTCATCATCTTTCTGGCAAATGTCCTCCATGAGCAGGAAAATAAAGAGCAGTATTTATTCACGTGGACCTCTGATCGGTCAGGTCTGAGGAGAGGGAGACCCAATGTGATACTCGGATTGATTAAAGTTTGTGCTTCCGAGACAGCTATATGAAACCAGTGGGCCATATAGGCTGACAGCCTACACTTGGCACTCCCCATATGATGCCGTGATATGATGAGCATAAACTTTAGCCCTCCTCCCCCTCAACTTTTGCAAGTGCCACACACTGACTCACTACTGACTACGCAGTGAGAAAGTGGTTTTGTGCATTGCTGGGTGGGTCCGTATGTCTGAAGGCACCATCTCGACATCTTCTGAGGCTTCTGTAAAGCCAGGCCTGAGAGCTAAG
>NW_010554870.1:9348-26071 GCF_000687285.1 Phaethon lepturus | reverse complement strand
GAACCTCTTCTCTCTGACGAAAGCCTTTCTGCCAGAAAGCGTGCTCTAACTGGAACACTGCATTCCCAAGCCAAATTCCCCTTGGTATCACCTCCCCTTCTCTGCCAACTAACAAACCCCTCATTTTCTCAAAGGAAAGTCCAGGCAGAGTTTTGACTTTGAAAAATAAGTGCCAGCAATTATCTGATATTCCATATGGCCAGTTCTATTGATATGCAACTTTTGGTAGGAAGTGTTTACATATTATAGTAATAGCATAAAAACCGAAGCTTGACCACAAAGGATAGTGTTCAAATTATTCCTTCGGCATCTACTGAAGGTATAGTTTAAAGTAACAAGCCTTCACGGAAGTCTTAAGTCCTGACAGGCTGTTTTGTCCCAACTTGAAGCTTCTCTAAGCTTATGGAGTAGTTTCCTGAATGTTTCTTGGTGACCTACCGCAGTGGATACCAATTAAAGCATTTGCCAGGTTTCTTATAAATATAACCTTGAAAAGTGTATTAGCAATCTCACGGTGAGATGTAGCCAGCTTATGCATATCTGTCCATCAAATGACAACGTAAGTGCAGCGGTTAGGAATGAATGCAGATCTGCTTTTAAGAAATTGGAGACGTCCTTGCGGCACACCACCCGGTACCTGTGACTGCCGGTTTATGCTGCAGGGACTCCCCTCCACTCCCTTCTCCATTTAAAGTCTTCTGACAAAGCTGCTTGTGGCAGCAAGCGACTTGCATCAATGTCATTTAGGGCATACGAGCATTTGGTTTTTCACTAGTTCTTGTGCCTTGCCCTGAGTTTCAGATGTGGCTTGTTGGTGGTTGAAACCATGTACGAAGTCATTTCAGTCACTGACGTCAGATGCATTTCAAAGCGTAGTAACTTGTTCCTCCTGCACATTTTGCTGCTTCCAGTAAAAGTGTGATGGTTTGCTATTTATTTTTAGGAAAATTTCTTCACTGTACATTCACCCTTTTTACTCTACCCCCAGTCCGTTGGATAACTAATCGTCTCAGGGATCTGCTCCGTTATAGAAAGTGACTCTAAAAGCTGTCTTCCTTTCCCTGATCTTTTTATTATTTTTTTTAAGCTTGGGAAACAAGATTGCTTTTCTAACCCTGAAAACTTAGCCTGGGAACTGGATCTAGGTTCTTTGCTACCTCATGAATCACCATCCTGGGAATGATTCTGCACTGGAACTTGGAACAGCCTCGTAATTCAGGAGCCAGGAGACATCCCAGCTCCCCCACACACCCTGGCCTTACATATGGCATTGCTGCTTTGCTACTGGATATAAAAAACCTACAGAATCTGTTTCAGCCAGGAAGCAGCTGAGACTTTGAATGCAGATGAGAAACAGACTTAATTCACTTGAGTAAAGAGAGGTCAATAGAAAATGAACATTTTTTTTCTTGTTCATAATTGCATTTTAAGGTACATAATAAATAGATGATGGTAACCATGTGCTAAAGGGTCCAACTTCTCTTAATTGATTAAAATAGCTTCTGTAGGCTGTTTCTATTGAGGATTTAACACAACGTGGTGTTACACCATTGCACCAGGGTGGGTTGCAGTTAACTGCGGCTCTCTTCTCCGGGTCAAGCAGCTTTGAATTCACATGGTTTTCCACAAGTCAGATACTCTCAGTTGGTACTGACAGTCACCTGCCTCTGCCCTGCTACCCTCAATACTGGGGCAATAGCAGTACATCTGGGGCCTTTAGCACCAAAACCCCCTGCTGTGTCCCATGTGAGCTGAAGGAGTCTTTTCCAGGCGTTATATAAAGTTCAGCTGCTAGAAAGAGGTTGAAGTTAGTGGTCAGGCATGCTGAGCTGAGGGTATTGTGCCCAGCTGCTCTTTCCTTTTTCCTTTCCCTCTACCCCAATGCCAAATCTCCGGTATAAAAATTTGTGGTGTTTCAGCTCGGTCAAAAGTGTTAAAAAAGTTCCCCCTTAATAACCCAGAGCAGGTCTGGGAGTGACCACAAGGACAATCGTGCTGGCAAGCGGCAAGGGCTCTAGCAGGAAGGGGAGAGTGATGGATGGTTTTGGATGGACAGGTGGAAACAACCGTTTATCCCGGGTCGGTAGGGTGAGGAAGGCTGTGTCCGGCTCTGTCGCAGTAAACAGTGCATTGAGTTATAGAAGCATGGAGAGAGGAATTGAGTTTCTCCCGTGTGGGATCTTCAGACCTGGGACTCCATCTGTTCTGATGCAAGGTTGTCTTATATTTCATTTCTCAGAGATAGACAAGAAACATTAATATCTCCCCTGTAAGATGAGACAGTAAAATCCAGACCCTGTTTTCTCTGCCTGTGCATGGAAGACTCTCGGAGAAGTCGTTTTATGCAGTGTCCTGGAATGAAAATATTGTTTATCCTACCCTTGTCTAGAACGAAGGCTTTTGTTCTCCAGCCAGAGAATGAGAAGTGTACTTCTGAAGTGTCTTGAAGTTGGCTGCAGTACAGGTTGCTCAATATTAATTAAAGAAAATAAAATAGCATAATCATCATGGCAATACCAGCCCAGGGTTTTATCCCACCTCCTTTAAACAGGCTAAATAAATCATTGACTGAATAAATAATTTTCCATGAAGTAGCATGGCAACTGCTCCAGTTTACTGGCATGCAGGCAGACAACAAAATCCTGGCAGAACTTTAACACACGCATTTGAAAGGCAGCGTCTCTGGGCTTTGTCCTGTAATTACAGAGCATTAAATCATATAATGCGTCTAGCTCTAGGCTCTCTCTTGGCCGTGCCTCACGTTAACCTGTTGTCAAAATAAATTTGATTTGCAAGCGTACAAGAGTCAGGCTGATATTTTAATTTTAGATTGTTTCTCTGAATGCCATTCTCACATATGGGTTTAAGCATGTGCCTAACTTTAAATATGTACTTAGGGCAGCCCTGAGAAGTAAAGCAGTAAGGCCAAGATACCTAATTGCATTTAGATTCTTAAATTCTCATCGACTTTAATGAGAACAGGGGTTCCTAGGCAGGATTTAGGAGCCAATCTATTCCTATGCCTTTGACTTTTAACCTAAGTTCAACTAATACTGTCAGACTTAAATGCATGCTCTAAGTATTTGCATGTTCTGCTGGATGGCACCTGTAATACCCTGTACTTTGCAGTCTTTCTACTGGATATGGTACTTCTCTTTCCCATCTCCACCTCTGCTATTGAATGTCAAGACAGAAAATTGAAGCATTTCTAATTACAAGTAGAAAGGAACTTTCCAACTTTTCAGATAAACGCATTAATTTTTAATCTTCCCTGGAATTCAGATTATTTCCTCCTATCTCAAGAAATAGTAACCATCTCCTTCCTGTAGGTCAATGTGTATGCATTAATTTAAATCCATGTGCCAAATGGTATCAGAATGAGCTGAAAAAACAAATCATAAATCTATGCTGACCAGGCATATTTGAAAAAAATGGCTAGAAATAAGTTGCTTAGTAAATTAATAAAAAGCCTTTGACATCATAAGTGCTTCTGACTAACATGCACACAGCTGGTAAAATGGAAGTTTGTCATCTTAAGTATTAAATAGAAGGAAGGTCAGAGAAATTAATTAAGTAAATATATAGCAAGGCTGACCTAGCAGTCATTAAAAACTCAAATCAATGGCTATTTGTCTTGCAGAACAAAAACATTACTACTTACAGAAACATTAGAGAACTGTGTACTTGGACCAAGTAGATAGAAGTTTATTTTGGAAGGCTTTTCTTCCTAGCACAAAACCTTTTCAGAGCATTTTATTTACACATGCTGGACCTTTCCGTTTTGTAATTGAATAGTAAATCCTACCCCACACTTACTGAGACCACAGCCTCATACAAGCACTGCAGTAGCATTTGCCCCAAACAGGTAGTTTTTCAATGGCTGATCTTATTACACAGCTATGAAAGCAAGAGTTAATGTACCAAAAAGAGAACTCCTAGCAATAAGCCTTTGGCCAGAGTTATAACGAGTAGATTAGCGTTCCATTTTAAGTTTTGAACTGCGGTAACGTTAATAAATTATAAAACCAGCTTTAGCTCCTAGGATGTCCTGAAATCAATGAATGGCAGTTCTGTCATTGTCAGGACTCAAAAGACAGCACAGGCTGGGAATCATCCTTTAAAACCATGGAGTTCCATGTTCTCATTTGGGAGACACGCAGTAAATAACATCAATACCAGTGGAGTTGCATATTCATTTCCAGCCTTATTTTGCGTCTCGGCGAGATGTTGTTGCCAGCTTCAGTCACGTAGCAGCACGTCTGTAGTGCCTCTGAGCTCTTTTCAAGGCTGGCAGCAGGCGTCTGCATGCTGCCTAGAGAGTCGCGTGTCCCGCTTGCACCGTTCCTTGTGCTGCAGCCTGCTTTTAGCTCGGCGAATGATTCTCTCCTTGTATTGAACAGGACACAACATTGGTGACTGCTGTTAGATGTTTCAAGTGCTAATCTTTTAAGAAGAAAAACTATTCAGCTTTCAGCCTCATTTGCTTATGCTTCAAACTTTGCAGGATCCTCTCTGTAGATATAGTTTGACAAATGCTGCACTTGGTGACGATAATACAATCTGGGAGTGTTTAACTGGAAGCACCGAGCATTAACTGGGAATAAACCTTGGTTCTTCTCCGTGGCTGATACGGTTCAGTTGTAGGTAAGTTCATCTCTCATAGCACTGTGTGCTTTGGTACACTCCCTACGCATTCTGCTTCAGTAGTTTACTTCCCGTTATTTTGATTTTATGCTGGCATAAACCTACGGTAAGACAGTGCTGTGCAAACTTTATAACCTCAAGGAATTACTTGGGACACGGTGAACTAAGCATAATTCTATCCTCATTTATCCCCATAAACAACAAAGTCCATAAATCATCTTTCATCTACTTTGGCATGCAGCAGCACTCAGGAAAAGGCTATGCAGAGCTCTCCATCACGCACATGTAGGCTGGGACCCTGTGGCCAGTTAAGACAGCAATTTGAAGACGTGCTTCCAAACAGCAAGCAGAGAAAACCACAGAAGTAATCTTCTTGATTCCTCCTTCTTTTCTTGTTACTTCTGTGTGTATATAAAAACCCCCAACCTCTCATACAAGACAATGCACACACATACTAGAGTATCTATCTATGGATCTCCCTTTAATTTAGAAATGTTCTTTTCCTCATTTCACACCCTCTGAGCTTGTTGAATTTTATTAACCCTATTTTAAAATATGGGAGAACTGAGCTGTGTACAAGGCCAAACACCCCCCCTTTTTTTTTTTTTTTTTTTTTTTTTTTTTTTTTGAGAAAAGCTCCTTTTTAAAGCTTTGACTCTGGATACCGAAGTGATTCTTCATTCTCTCTGGAAATGTTCAGTCCTATGCTCTTCCACCAACGCCAGCTCTCCTGTCGTACCTTATCTATAACACACGGTGAAGGAAATTACTCTCCCCCTTCCAGCACTCAGACAGTTCAAACTGCAAGCTATAATATTTAGCTGTTAATGTGGCAAATCAGGTGAGAAAGGTGCGTATTGCTGCGATCTGAATGCTGTTCAGAAATGCTGAGACATATTAAAGTACTTTGATGTCATTTAATGAATAATAAATGCATTTGTTATTGCAACGCCGCTCAGGCAGGGAAAGCATTGGCTTGCATGAAGTATGTCAGCAACCGCTATTTGTCAAACAGAAGTTGATTATACACAAATCTTTCCTCCCGTAGAAGTGTTTTCCTGAGTGCCTTCTGCTCATCATTCCTTCCTCTTTGCAAAGGAGAACTGTGTTTTTCCCCTCTGCATGCACGTGCACTTTGCCTTTTTTAGTTCCACCAACTGGAAACTATTTCTTCATCCTCCTTTTTTGTAATCTGGTGAAAAAGTGCTTTTATTCCTTCACAAATTCCTTTTCTAAACAGTAACCAGCAAGGACATTATGGAGCAGTGATTTCCAGCACCCTTTCAGAGTCCCTGTAGTTGTTCTGCCGTGTAAACAAATGCACTACATTTTTGAGAACGGTTGCAAGTAAATGACCCCAGATTTTATGTTCTGTGCTCATGCTAGTGTCATGTTTTGAAACAGTAGCTTCTCAGAAAGTTACTGAGATCTAAGCATCTAAAAAAGATTTGTAGAACTATCTTTGCTATTTTGAAGATGTGGCTATTATTCATTCCAACACATCTCGCTTGCTAAACTGGTTTTTACAAGAACTTTACTAGTTATTTAATACCCTGCATGTCAATTTGTTTACGGGCTCATTGAATGGCATGTTAATCACATACACATTTATATTAACCAGAGCTCTCTGGAAAAAAAACAACGTGCTAATACAACCAGAATTCTTATTCTATAAGAATAGAAATCAGAAAATTTTGCCCAGAAAATCTGTTCAGAAATAGAATTCATTCTTCCTATTCTTCAAATCATGGGGAGAAAGCTCATTAGGATAATCTTACAACAAGATTCAGTGGAAAAAAGAAGCAATAGTTAGTCCGTATGTCATATGAGAAAAGACAAAAAATTGTAGAAACTTGACTGTCCCCCTCCATTTTCCTCTGACATAAGGTTACATTTAGAGCATTTACTGCATTTTATTTCATGATAATACAAATATGGGAAAGAACATCAAGACTGTGATTAAGAGAGCCTAATTCTGATCTCACTTATCCTAGCAAGTACTGGATCAGATCCGGCTTTCCTCATCCCTACATGCTTGGTCTGCCAATTTTATTCCGTGTTTTAAAATTCTCTTTGGTTTGGCTTTTGAGGTGAGGAATACGCTTAATAGAAGCAGTGACATGGCATTGCACTTGGACGAACTGGCACAGCCCTGTTTGCAGATGCTCCTGCTTTCTGGTCTCTTAGAGAAGCATTTTGCAAAAATCCATTATTTCAGAGAGAAATGCATCAATAATGGAGGAAAAACAAAAATTTAGAATAGAAAGAGGTTGTTTGCTGATATGAAATATGGTGGAATATTAAATAATAGATCATGCACAGGAAAGGTTCAAAATTAGTCTAATCACTCACAACTTTTGAAGGAACAACTATTCTTATTTTCCCCTGATGGTTACTACTCTGTTTTATGGCTTAAACTGCTCTAAAAAATGCTGACTTTGTGCAGTAGAACTTCCCGGTATTTCAGAAAAGTGCTATTGGGCGGTTGCGTAGTAAAATTAATGTCTGCTTGCGATTGTATATCCTGCTGCTGTTCTAAGACCCTCTTCTCTCAGGAAACCCAGTGAATTCAATAGAGCCGGTGCATAAACTTTTCTTTTCCTGATCAGACTTACTAAATTTTGCAGGCATTCAATGGGTGAGACACTTTGGATCATATGATGAAGAGGGAAAAAAGACAGCGAGGAAAATGTGATAGCAGAGGAGCTGCAGCTCTGGTCTGGTGCTTTTTTAGAAGAATTCCTTCCAACACGGCCCCTTCCTCTCTGAAGGACAGCTTGGTGGCACTGCTCTAGCTCCAGGGCGAGGCAATCCTGGTTTTTCTCTGCTAGAATGAGACTCACCATATTGACGGAACAAAAGCTTTTCAACTGTGTTGAAAGTTTCACTTTAAATTGCTTGTTTTTCAGTTTACACAAGCCCTACACAGAAAGACAGACTTAAACAAAAAAACCTCAAGTGATTGGCATCTACAAAAAAAAGATTGTTTTGTTCACAGAAAAAGGCAAAATACTAAATATTTTTAACCTTTTTTGAAAAACACAGACTTTTTTTTTTTTCCCAAGATTATCTGTTTAGAGGCAAAGTCAGGTTCTTGCAGCAGGTGGGTAGCAGAAAATCATGTTAGTGCAAAAACAATGGAGAGCTTTTTATGTGGGTGTTTTCCAACAGTCTCTAAGACTCACCTGCCCATGCGGAGACTGTGACCTCAGCCACACAGCATCGCTTAAATCATACACTTGAGAAGGGTGGGATTCAGCTGGCTCAGACTTAGATCTGGGACTACACCTTTGTGACACAAAATGTCAATAATATATGCACCAACCTTGCCAAATCTCTCTCTGTCCTCTGCTTAGAAAGCATTGACTCCACAAAACCTCCTTTTAGATGCCAAATTAATTTCTTTAAATTCCTGTGCTAGAGTCAGCGTCCAAATGGACTCTACAGCAGTTTCCTATAGAGTCTGCTTCCAGTTGGCCACGGCTTTGAAGTGCACTAGAAAGGCTCATGTTTCTTGGAGATGAAAAGTTTCTCTTTATTTTGTTCACCTGAAAAAGTGGCTTTGAAAGCTGTGTTAGAGCTGTATCTAGCAAAGCTCGTGTTGATGTCTTTCAGTTACTACTATCATATAACACATAATACGGCAATAACTGCATACAGGGTAGGAAACTTTTTATCAGAATAATACTGGCAATGTGGTAGGGTTATGTTTTCAAGACAGCAAGAAACCCAGATAATGTATCTTTCTTTAGAAATTACCTCTTGTCAGCTGAGAGTACCTATGAGGTCTTAGTCCATCTCAGAAAACCACATAAGCTTCAACCACTAAATCACAGACTTCATAAAAAAGCTCAGCCTAGGTTGATTGCACCTGCGGTTCCCTTACACAGCCAGGCTTTCAAATTTAGTTTTAAACTGTAACTTCAGTGAACTTTAACTAAGAAGAATTCATTGAGGTCCTCTGGTGCCAAACTGCCCATTGAAGTCACTGGAGCATATATAAACGGTTCTGAGGGCAGCGTGTTTACATACACACTTTAATTTTGAAGCCATGGGACCGATCGCTATGATAGCAAAGGTAACTCTATTGTGTATAAATGGCAAGAGCGATCCTCTGCGTTTGGAAGCGATGTGTAGTCTGAGAGGTTCCAGCTGCTACATATATAGCAAGTCCGGATATCTGGAAGCCAGGGGAATATCACCGAAGCGTTTGTTCCATGCTTGGCGCATTTATACTTTAGCACTAGCCAAAAGAAAAAAAAGCCTAGCAGTCAGTTCAGGTGCTATTTATGAACAAGTGACCGGTTAAATACCACCAGAAAAGATAACGTTGCTTTTCGAGCGAGATCCTAGCTGCAGGGGAACCAAAAGAAAGCTGTTCTGTTGACTCAGGCTGCACATCTTCGCTCAATCTCTGTTGTATTTAATCCGTGCTTCCCTCACCTGCGGGCGGGGGTAATCGTAAAGTACGATTTCTTCAGGTCTACAAGCTCAAGGAAGGAAGCTCAGAGATGCCACATCTGTAGATGAGCATTTAAAAAAAGCAGAAGAGGAACAGAAAAGCTTTGAGCATTCTTTGTTTCATAAGAAACTTAGTATATTCCTTTCGTACTGCGGATAAAAGCTACAAGAATTTCGTGGTGTTTGTGGGCTCCAGTGCTCTCGAGTCCCTCTCAGAAGCTCTTTTAATGGGCAGCTGGTGGAAACCCCAAAGGTGAACCTTAAGGTTCACATCTGTGTGCGTGTACACGTACGCAATTATACAGAAAATGCCCTCTCTGTATCTTACTCTTATTCAACCTCTTGCTCTTGTGGACAGTGATGATTTCTGCGTGGATTGGGCTTCCTAACAGCTAGATAGTATCCTTTTAAATCAGTCACGGTGTGGCAGGGTAGTTTTGGACACAAATACCAGTTTCAGCCGTTCCTGTGACTGCTTGGTGGACAAGTCTTGCCCAGTAAGCGCTGGTGTACAGACACGGCCCTTCCCCTTAGCTGCTGGCTGAGGTGCTCAGCCGCTTTCACCAGGAGAGACAGGTCTGTCCAGCTGGGACCCGTGCAGCTGCCACATGGCTTTTTCTCTTGGACTAAAGACAATGTTTTTAGTACGAAACACTTTTTAAGGGCAATTTCCTGTAGAATATATGCTGCCTTCATTTCCTTTACTAATCTTGATTTATTGGGGTTTTTTGGTTTTGTTTCTTTCAGAGATACTGCTTCATCTGTATGCATTTCTTACCAAAACCTTGGTTTTATGAGGATTACATGAAGTAAACGCTGAGAAAAAGTCATATCCCCGTGCTGGTTTGCTCCAGTGGGCTACATTTTGGGATCTAAGAATGTCTAAAGGGCAGTTTAAATCACATCCCAGGCTACGGAGTACTACACAAGCCATTCTCTCTAGGCACAGTACTTCTTCATAAGAAAAGTTATTCTGTCTACTTAAATTCCCTCTGTAACCAAATTCTGTTCTTGCTTGTATCACGTTTTCATTCCTCTTTTAAAAAATTCTTCCCTTTGTTCCACACACAATTTAAATGAAGCCACTATCGGAAAACAAGACGGCGCATGACTTCATGGGCTGCGGCAGCCCCGTTACACGCCTGCGCCGTGCGGGTGGGGACTTCGGCACACGAAGCCGCTGGTGCGAGGCTGGCTATTCACGCGGGAGAGGGCTGCTCACACGGGCGAGCGTTTGCAGGGTCAGGATCTCTTGCTCTCCTGTTTTTTTTTCTGCGCCACAAAGAGTAACTTTTGCAAATGCAAGTAGCTGTAGGTTACCAAAAATATTCTCAATACACCTTTCACAGAAGTCTCACAGGTTCTGATCCAAAGTCAGTGGGAGTCTCCTTGTTGCCTTCCATGGATTTGGGATGAAGACCCAAAGCAGAAGGTGGCTGGGGAAAAACTCCTTTACAGATGCAATTATGGGTTAGATTTTTTTATTTTTTTTTTTTTTTTTTACTTGCTAGAATGTGGTTATCAACCTGCTCCCATTCTCCAGGCAACTCTTTCAAGAGCTCGTTACTGAGATCTGGCAGAAGGAAAATGATGTGAGGTGACAGCAGGTGTTTTCTGAACAGGAGAATCTGTTTCCTTCCAGAAAATACCCAGAGTGAACCTGAAGGGAACTGTAAATGCTGCAATGGTGTGACAGAGTCTGAATGGTGAGAGAATATAATGCCAGTCATCTTCAGTGTGCTGACCAAATACAGCACGTGAAAAGAGAAAGGAGAGATCTTTCTGAATACTTTTGCAACTGAACAAGGATTGGATCAGCTTTCCTTTGGTATTTCCTTTCTGGCTGCCTTTTGCTTGCAGCTTGCAAAACTGCAGTGATGATACAGGGAACTCGGTGGCAGAACACAATCCAGAAAACAGTATTTTCTGGTGGTTTGCAGATGCAGACAGCAGAAAATCCTTCGGTTTCTCTTGCTAGGAAATATTTTCACTGGCTGTAAGACACAAAGACAGGCATGTAAAATCGTAACAAAAAATAAAGCAATGTTTTATTAAATTGTGCTGCTAAATACAGGGGTTATTAACTTTTAAACTTGTATGATTTTACATGTGGTGATGTTTTTGAAGCTCTGGTGAGGTTACTATACAAGGATCTTTCTTTTTTTCTAAAATTCTGTCATGTGCTTGTAGATGAAAGCTTTGAAGCATGAATCCTAAAGAATCCCCAAAAATGGAAGACAAAAAGAATGCAGAATTTATTTTTTCAGAGTTCAGTCGTTTTGTTTTGGATTATCCAAGTTTCATGGCTTTCAGTAGTTATGATTTGTCATTATTTGCACTTCTAATAATAGGAGACACTTTCCTGACACGATCTCGCAGACAAAAATTGGCTCCTTCTATGTTGAGGGTTAAGGCTTCCTCTTCTCTTCAGCCCCACTGTTTTTCACAGTCTCTGATGGGGCTTCAGGCTCATGGCTCCCAGCAGGCTTTTTAAAAATCACTGTTGAAAGTGAGCAAGTGCTGCTCAGCCACCCTGATGGATGGATATGACATGTTCTTTCCCCTGATTTCCCCTGTAAAGAAAGCACAAGGATCACAAAACGACTCAGGTAGCTCCACTGACCAGATGCTCCATTTTTATACTGGAGGTAAAGGAGTCAATATGCCAAGGCTCGATGTGACAAACAGCTAATGCCTCCAAGTGAGGCAGAAAAAATGATCTATTTCTGTATCTCCTCCTAGCTGAATTATGCTCAGATTGAGGGCTGAATTTTTAAACTCAGCTGGTGAAAATCCAGAACAATTCTGCAACATGTGGTGTGATATGGTTACTTGGTCAGAAGTCATAGATGTATTGCTGATGCTGATGGAGGGAGTGGGAGTGTGAATTTGAATACGGAAACAAAAATTGGATGGGTGACATCAGCTACTTTGGACCAGTTTATAATACAAACTAAATGTGTGATGAAGCAAATTCTCCAGTAATCACGAAATCAATCAGATGGGGCAGGGAGAGAAAAGGGAGGCTTTTCCACCAGATCGTTTAGCTTTGCGTGAGCATGTGGTTCTTACAGTCATCAGCACTGATTGAAAGTCTAAAGCAAAGCAATAAGGGAAAACCTGTGGTTTATGATAAAAAGAAATAAATCCTTTTTTGTGTTTCTAGCAGAAGAAATGTGAGCATCCATGTTTTCAGCAACCTTCTGTCTCATTTCCTCATCTCTCCCTCTGAACAAAGTACTGACTGACACTGGTGATATGATCTTCTTCCTGAAGAATTGCCTGGGAATCCGGCCGACTGCTATGAATCCAGAATAGCTGTGGGTAGGACCCACAGAGGCTCACTCTCACCAGGGCTAGACGAAACAGAATTGAAACTTAAATGCTAAAATAATGCTGAGAAAAGGTAGATGTCTGCTGCCGTTGTTCAAGCACACCCTTGTTCAGTTCATGTGCTGTTTCCTTTGTATTTATGTTCAAAGGGGATTAACAGATCATGAAAGACTCCATGAACTAACTCATGAAGATTCAGAACTGAGCACACAGCATTTGGCGTTTCCTCCAGATGTTTCAGTGAAAATCAGGTACCTGATTTGCCGTCTGTCACCGATCATCAAGTATGTTAGGATACCTCATTTCACAGCCTTATTTTAAAGTTCAATGTACTGAATTATCTTCTAAAAAGCCAGATGCTAGAATTTGTGCCTAAGGCTTTAGAGAACAGGTACATAAGGTGCAGACCAGTTTTGCTGTGTCTGCTCAAGGTCAAACTGCCTTACAGGTGCACTTTGAAGGTACTTTGCGAAATGTAGAGCATGATCTTTCTAATTCTGGATGTTTTTTGGATGCACGTCTATAACTTTTGAACAGTGTTTGGAAGAGGCAAGTACATTATTTTTGCTCCTGTTTAAAACAACAGCTCAGGCAGCAGTCCTTAGGAAGTCCTCAGTCTTAGTCCTTTAATCCTCCTTGAATACTACTGCACTGCTGCTTTACGCACAATAGGTTCTGGGGCTTGTGTGGGTGTGGAAAGCGAAGATAGTCACCGTGGCAAAGAAAATATTCTGAATTGTAGCTATTACAGCGTATTAAGCAATTGCACTTGGTAAGAAGTGATAGTAGGAAATAATAGCATATCCATTTTGTTGTTGAAAAGGGATTGTCTAAGCATATATTTGAAAATTTTTAAAAATTCCAATTAAATTCAATCTTGATGCTCACAGCAGGTAAGTATAATGAGGATTCAAAGAGATCTGTTATATATATATGAATAAAATAATTATTATGCAGCATATCTAAGTAGTTGACACCATCAGCAAGTCTACCCTTGAATAACAGGAAAGGAAGAAAATGTCCTTTCTTTTGTAGTCAGAAAGAAACTATTGACTATGTATGTGGCACATTCTGGATATCACTAGCTGTAAGATAGTTTTCTTTATAAGCATGACAGCTCTACTAAGCATGGTACAAAAATTCTCTACTCTTGTACAAATACAGCTAAGCTTATCCCTTTAAGAATGTGCTGAATGTCCTATCTTTTAATGTAACATTGTCTGCACCATTGGCTCCTGGTGCAACTATGACACATATTTTCATTGTGCTTTGAAATTATGGAGCGTATTTATCTACAGACTGTGTATTGTTTTATACAGATTTGTACGGTTTTGTCTCTGGTACTTAAATGACAAGATGGTGCAGTCATATTTCATATTGTAAGGAAATGTCAGTGCTTCTACAAGTGAAAAAGTGGTAGAGATATAGTGACATGAATTAAAGTAGTTTAGGAGACTACAAATGTTGAGCAACTACTGTTAATTAAATTGACTTGCAACTCATTACTGGCAATGTAAATTAAAATTAGTAAACTACCCTTTGCATGTATCTAAGATTGCAAAGCAATAAATTGAACTTGACTTATGAGGCAAGGCTCTTGCCAGGATTACTTAAAAGCCAGGATGAAGAAGTAAAAACATTTGCTTACCAATATACTTATTCTAGACTGTTGAGAAATTAGATTTTATACCTAGTGTTTTCCATTTTAATTTTGACATGAACAATAATATCTGGCAAATAATTCTAAGGTTCCAGTTCAGGAAACACATTTTGATTACAGACTTGGACTTGCATGAAGGCATAAAACCAGCTATAATCTTTTTTTTCGTCTTAAGATTCTCATTATGAATCCAGTAGCTTCCCAACATCAACTTTTCTTTTCATTTCTTTTCCTTCCCCCACTTTGTTCCTCAAAGAAAATAATTTGAAAACAGTAGCTTGTTAAATTAGCAGAATTAGTTTACCTGACAATGTCTGATGATAATGTCGTCAAAACTGCATGTTCTGAGTATGTTCTAGTGACAGGTAAAATCCCTGCTATTATCTCATGACAAGTAAATCATGATTATCTCATGATAAGTAAATTATCTATTATCTATTATCATCTATTATCTCATTATAAGTAAATCACTAGGTTTATAACGTTCATTCAGAGATATCTTATTACAAATCTTCGTATCTTCCAAATTCATTATTGGCTTTGCTGGATATCTAGATGAAGAAAATAGGGACAGATGACATACACACTGATCAAGAACCTGTTACTGGAAAAATTGCACTGATCTTAGTCCTTAAATGAGAGCAACTCTAACACCTACCGAGTGCTTGTAATCAGAAAGGGAGAAGTTGGAATGCGAGAGAAAAGAGGGGAGCAAATCAGATTCAGATGCAATTCATCCTCCTTGTAGATTTTTCCATCTTCAAAGTTGTACAGCTAATGAAGAATAATTATTGCTTATTAATTGCTCATTATCTAACAATTGCAACTCAATAGCACCGTATGTCACAAGGGTTCTCTTAGGCAAAAAGGAGAAAATTCTCTTGACTGCAGTGTCAGAGGAAATAGCCCTTATCAGCACCCGAGTATCAATCTCAAGGAGAAAAGTCTCTGAGACACGCACGTTGCATATGGGTGGAAAGGTGTGATAACTTCCAGGGTATTTCTCAGAGTCTTTAGCTGTACTTGGGACTAAACATTACACACATCTTTAGCAGCATCCCTCCAAAACCTCTTTTAGCAGAAACCGAACTTCATTTGTCTAATTTCTGAGAATTATCCCTTCTAATAATGTGACACTACAAATTTTGCCCTAAACTAAAATGGCAAAGATAAATCGAAGAGGAAATTTTTTCTTCATAATGTAAAGACATCCTATATGTTACCCAACAGTTTGCAATAACTAAATAGACCCCAACTTTTAAACAAAGATTGACTGCTTTCATTAGTGCTCATTTGCAAGAGATGGATGGCTATTTAATATTAATATTTGACTGAGGCAAGAAAAGAATCCCTAACTTTTGGCACTTGCAGGTATTGCTCTCTTTAAGGTAACACATGTTAAATTTTTCAGAGTTAAACATGCCTGAAGCCCAAAATGGCAGTTATTCTCAAGGCAGGCAGTTATTCTAAAGCCAGAGCCTCATAAGTCACTGAGAAAGCTGTATCAAGGAACCGGAGGAATGCAGCTTAACGTTAGTCCTTAAATTAACAGAATGAGAACTGCACAGTCTAATTTGCTTTAAATGCTGTACAGAGTTTTTTCCAAAGGCCTGCAATTATTGCCCAAACTCGAATTTTGCCAATACTTTCGAACTATGTAAAAATCCCTCTTCTTACGAACCAAACTTTAAACCGTGCTTCCCCTCTCCTGCCCAGCACAAGTAGAAAGCTGTTACTGCAGAGTCAGAAACCGAACATTTGAATCTGAAGAAAACCACAGCTCTGCTATGAGAAAGTACTGCTTATAAACATTTGTCTACCAAAAAAGCGTCTGCAATTTCAGACCACATTGAAGTATTTACCTCAAACTAGAAATCAGCCGTACCTGCTGAAGTCAAATAAGTGTTCATCACCACGGCACTCACTCACACAGTTGCAATCTACCATTTAGCGTTACCCCATGGCACAGTCCCCGTAAACCCGGCGTTAGAGTAACAGTACGGAAAACAGCCTGCACCCAAGCATAGCAAGCACGCTGTATAATTACGAACGAGCACACAGATGCATGCTGACACAGTTATTAAGCAACGTCCCTGTTAAACACTGTGACACATGCCTAGAGAAAAAAGCTACAAACCGAACGGCACGAGTTCAGCCCAGGACCGTGCGGCCAGCGCTGCCCTGCAGCACGCACACCTCCACGCCACGCGCAGCCGCACGGCGAGCGTGGCCGCGTACCGGCTCCGGGCCGCGTACCGGCTCGGTGCCCTGGCTCCACGTAGGTAGCGACAACGAGAAGAGTCTCGCAGCGCTGACGCTGCTCCCGGGCTGGAGGTCGTCCCCCTCCCCGCAAACGCTGCAAGGCTTCGGCTCCCGAGTAACCCGAGGAACCGGTGCCTGCTGCAGTAGCCGAGTCACTCACTGCCTCGGTGCCCTGGCTCCACGTAGGTAGCGACAACGAGAAGAGTCTCGCAGCGCTGACGCTGCTCCCGGGCTGGAGGTCGTCCCCCTCCCCGCAAACGCTGCAAGGCTTCGGCTCCCGAGTAACCCGAGGAACCGGTGCCTGCTGCAGTAGCCGAGTCACTCACTGCGTTGCTTTTCGGCGGAGCGGAAGTGGCTGGCGCT
>NW_010554870.1:2260-9230 GCF_000687285.1 Phaethon lepturus | reverse complement strand
GCGGTGGCTGCTCACTCTACCCATTGCCTCGGGTGTGTGCTGAGCGAGCGATCCCCTGGGTCTTCGTGAGGACAGGATGAGGAGTCACAGCTTTTGAGAGCAGATAAGGTGTTCTGCCGAAAGCCTCTGTGCTTGCACGGCGTTTTAAAGGCGAAGGGGCTGGGGATGCCTTCACCTTGCCTTGCAGTTCTGTATAGTGCAAGTTGTGTTCTGTAACTTGCAGCTGAATTCGCAGCCGAATGCTATTTTTTACGTTTAGGAGAGATCTTGAGTTTACATTACAATTTCAAGCCAGTGCATTTTTAAATGCTGAGGAACAAACTCTCTTAATTGAACTTCATCTTCTATTTTTCAGAAGTAGAAGCGAAGGGGAGGGGTCTCCAACTCTGAAACGGTCCGTACCAGCCCTGCTCACATAAAGGTCAAAGAGCAGCAGCCTCAAACTTCGCCGCTTAACATCCCAGATTTAACGGGCTCCAAGCACTGTTCCAGTCTTGTCGGAGGGACTGTCACCCTTGTCCGCTGTCTGTAGGGTGCCTGTCACTGTATGGTGGGGGCACTGGTTCTATGACATGCTGACGGGGTAGAAACAACGAGCAGTGATAATAAAGAGGCAGAGAGAGCAAGAGCCACAGTAAATAATTTCTCATTAAGGATCCTAATCTTTTCACCGTGGTGACGTTTGACTTCGCGCCTTTGGGAGGCCGTGGGGGAACTGCGCTCGCGCTCCCGCTCACCAGCTCGAGGTGCAGGGACCAGCAGCTCTGTGACGCTGCTGCCGCCCACCCAACCCTGACCGTCAAGGGGACCATGGGGGAAGAGCCCATCCTGTGCTGTGCTGCCTGGTGCCCGGGCTCCCGTCACCCGGAGCGCTACCTGTGCCTAACCGCCTGCGGCAAACTGGTGAAAACGAACACGCTGCCGCCCTGGAGGTAAAGATGTGATGCTTTCCCCACACAGGAGCCCGGATATGTAACGCAGCGATCATTCATTAAGTTTTCTTAAGACTGGGTGTTGTGTAAGGTGTTGGTCCACTCATCCCCTAAGGCTCTTGGGCAGGGGAGGGTTTCTCAGCCGCTGGCAGGAGCATTAAGACCTCGTGAGAACAGCAGCAGCTTCCCCTTGGTGAGAGGAGGCTTTAACCCCCTTAGTAATGGCTTTGAGCATCCCCAGAGGCTGATTTATCTTTTCAGATAGCATCGGGAAATCCCAGCCGCCAAAACAGTGTGGCTAATAAATTTTGCAGGAACATTAATTGGATCCTTTAGAAAAAGGGCAGTCAAGGACAGGCATCTAGAAAGAGCGTGTCACATTTTCCCTTTGGAAAGTGTTTTAGTAGCTGGACTTCAGCCTTTTCTGGAATTTCTGTATTAATGCAGCTTTCTATAACATCTCTCAGCATCATCGGTACTGTTCCGATTGTTTTCAGCGCTGTAATTCCTGCCTGTGAAAATGCCAAAGATATTCAGCCTTCCTGGCTGACAGATGTTGCTGGAAAGGTGCTGGTGTGCATTTTCACAAAGATAACGTCTCAGGGGAGAGGGGAAACCAGGACACAATATATTGGTGCCAGCGTCAGTGGGTTTCTATGAAAAGAGAAGACACTCCTGTAGTAGAAAACCTGACCTTTTCTTTTTCTCTCTTGTACTTAACGGCTGTGTTTAGCACCTCAAGGTAACAAATATGTTGAGTCATAGAAAGTAAGAACCAACAAAGGTGCCTTGAATTTTAAGTCTGATGTATGTAGTAATTATGTATTAGGCGCTCGTGTCTTATGTCTTAAAATGCAGAAAAGACACAGTCCCTGTCCCAAGGAGCATCCAGTAAAAATCAGAAAAAATGATGCAGACGTGTAACAACCAGGCTTGCCAGGTGACAGCCTTGTCGCAAGAAGAGAGGAAAATCTGGCTGGATTTGGGAGCTGCAGCGTTGGTAGCAGAAACAACTAACTCACGCTGAAGGATCTCAGCTTTTATAGGACCCTATAGAAAGGCACTCAAATTCTCCTCTTTATTCCTCTCTCAGCCTTTTGGAGCGTATTGATCCTTCCAACAAGTCCATTTACTTTCCTTGGTTGGGGGATAAGCTATAATGGCTTTCTTTGAAGTTTGAGTTGGACAAAAATAATTGAGTCAGCACAGTAATTAGGTGTGGACCTTTTTAACATTCCAGTAGACACCAGCCCTGGGTGGATAAGTAGTTATTCTAACAAGCATAATAATCTCATGTTCTGGAGCTATGGTGAGGGCAGAGGGAAGGATTATAGATTTCAGTGGATCATTTTCCTCCAGTTTTCTGGGCTCCTTGCCTCAGCTCAATAACACAGCAAACTCTGCTATGCTAGCACATCACTTTACTTTCTGCTAGTAACAGTATTTTAAACCCTGAAAACAAAAAGAACAAGCAACTGATTTACTGGGGAGAGGCACAGTGAACAACAGCATTGACTCAAAGCCTTTCGGAGACATTTTAAATTTAAAAGCACAGTTGCATCCCTGCTCAAAAAAAAAAAAAAAAAAAAAATCCAAGCTGTCTATATGGTCATTTCAGTGAAAAATAAATAAGTCTTAAAATAACTATCACATTTAAGGAACAGAAAAATAAATGCCCTGGAAGTGTGGGGTCGTCACTTTGTTGTTGAGTGGGGAGGTCCAGCGACTAAGAAGCAGTGTTGCACAAGATTTAACTGAAGAGCTTTTCCAAGCCAGCTGGAGAGTATATTATATTTGCAAACCGCAGTAAAAGAGAATTGAATTTTAACCTTCATGCTAGGGAAACATAAAGAGCTTATAATTGACTCCAGATGAGTAATATTGAAGAGAGCCACACAGTGCAACGCGCTCGTCCGTGAGAAAAGTAAACTAGCTCCCGTATGAATTTATGTTTATTGTAAATTAATTTATTTGTTTGTCATAAATATATAAATATATATTTATACAGTAGCAATATAGTTGTGTCACAAATAGGCTTCATGAGCTTAAAAGAATTTGGGAGCAGCCTGGATATGCCTTTATTGAATTACTCAGTGTTACGACACAGGGCAGGCTCATTCTGGCAGCATTTAACAGCCTGCGATAGCTTTGCGGTAGCTGTTGTACAGCGAGGTGAAGAGCACGGCCTGCACAGTGGGAAGCTGAGCTGGAGGCCAGTGTCTGCAGGAAGGTCGTCTTGTCACTCCTGTTTCGGGTGGGGGATAGAAAAATGGGGAGGGAGACACTGCGCAAAGCCAGCTCAAGTCACGTCCAGTCTTCAGAGGATTCGGCGCGCGTGACTCGGGGTTACAAAAAGCCGGTGAGGAAGTTCTGTGCCTCCTTCCAAAAGCTCATCCTTTCTCCTTAGTTATTTAAATAAATTATTCAAATTTTAAATATTCCCTTGGTTCATTATATTTCAACTGGCTTTGCGGCCAGCTGCTCACTGCTACCCACAGAAATCAAGCACTGGAAAAAGGACAACCTCACTCCACATCATCTCATGATAGTAATTAGTGGAAAATCTGCCTGATATTGTGTCCTGGAACAAAAGTGATTATAAAAATTAGGTATTTGCACATTAAGAGTTAGGACCCTAATGTTTTGTTTGATATGTGAGATCAGATTTGCATACACACTGAATGAAAATTATCCCGGTTAAACTGTGTTTAAGTGTGTGGGATGGACACACATTCATAACTGTAATGCTGATAATCTGTACACTGTTATTCCAGAATAATTTCACCTAAGATGAATGCTGAACACCTTAATTTTCAACAGAAGCATATAACTACAAACTAAACAAGAAAGCAATTTTTAGGAATCCGCTTTAAATACACATCTTTACTTATTTCAGGTGAATTGTCCTGAATATGCCTACACGGGCAGACCCAGTGAAAGTGTAATGCAGAGGAGTCGTGCCTGTCCCCTTCCGGGAGGACATTCCTAAACCTTTCTGAAACTGATTTCATCCTATTCCATTTGAGATACTGCAGCTTGTGGAGACGAGGAGCAAAAGGAACCGAGTATTTAGTCAGCAAAGCATGTCATTTGAATTAGAGACATGCTTTCTAATTTCACAGGGCAATTAACTGTGGGGATCAATATCTTAATTAACATATATTTTTCTCTTAAATTAGCAAATTGCATACTCTGCTATACTCTGCTTCAGTTTTTCTTCTTCTGTTACTCTCAGTGCTGTTACTCTTACTGACTTGCTACAAATGAAATGCATTATTTAATACACAACTTTTCATCTATAACATTTTCCACGTAAAGCCATGAGTTCAACTTTACTTTTTTTACCTGTCCTATATGATTGTTCTCTCTCAGGTCAAGAAGGAGGGGAAATCCTCCTGTTACATGGGAAAATCGCGTTATATCCCCAGTAAAACTGGAAGTGGGATCATGGTACTTGAACTTGGTCTACCTCAGAATATTCAAGATCACGCTGCAAAAACTGTAGTCCCTGTGCCCAAAAATACATTCGGCCCTTCACTGGTGATGAAAAGGCAGACCCAGCCCTAAAAATCCTTCAGTTTGGCAAAGACGTGCTCTGAGAGGACGTGCTACGGAGCTGTGGGAAGCTATGGTTTGTGTTTCAGCATGAGGGAAAGAAGAGCGGGGTGTTACTGAGGAAAGGCGATGATGTGAACTGAAAGGTATGCAGACAGCCCCGATTGTCCATGAGATCAGAGAACATCTTTTCTCCAACCACTTTTTGCATTTGGATCTTGCTGCTGGGATTTGGGGGGAAATGATCGATATTAAACTCTGAAGGCTTATGTGTTCATTTTGGAGGGGTTTTTGACTTGACCAGAGATAGTCATGGGCTGAAGGATGGTTTTAAGTGGTGCGGTTTTGATTTTGCCAACATGGGGATGAGAACCTGAGGTGGTCACAGCAAGAGACAGGAGCTACTTGGAGTCCTGAAGAGCAGCCGAGGAGAGGGCTGTGACATTTCAGAAAAGAGCGTTTTAGCTGCCACTTGGAGATGCTGAAGAGAAAAGGAAAGTGAGACCTGGAGGCTGTGACCAAGCCCCAGCCCCAGCTATCGCATACTGTGCCAGGACAGAGGCTGGAAAGTCACAGCGCTGATGCAGGTCATGGGCTGAAGCTAGGAGAAGCGACCAGCCTCTTACTGCTCTTCTGTGACAGTTATTTATTGCACAGGAGTGAGAGATAATGAAGTTCCTTTCCCATTTGAACAGAGTTAACTCTACCTATCAAACTTCCTTTGGTATTGAAAATTCATAGGTATAAAAGAAATTCTTCTTATGTAGCCGGTTCCCAAAAGCCTCCAAGAGAACAAAAACTGAATGAGCTCTTCTGAGAAATGTTTTCTTCTCTTTCTGCTCTGTCTTTGGGAAAATGCGTGATCTGATGAGCTCCTTATCTATGCATCTTTATTCTTACTCTCTTCGGAATTGAAGTCAAACAAACGGCCGGGTCAAAAGAAGTGCAATAGCAGAGAAAGCAATCTGGCTGCAGATGAAGGATTTATTAAATGGGTCTTTTATGCAGACGGCTTCTACAAAGAGAAAGGCAAATGCGGTGCCCATGCTGTCCCACTAACGTTCTTCTGACTTAATCTAGAGAGCTGGTACGAGGGAGGAATTCAGGTCTGAGGGTCTGTAGTTCTCTCCGAGGCTGTCTGACATGGGTAACGATGGTTTTGTGCAAGGAACGCTTTAACGAATCTGCTAGCAAATGTTAAGAAGTAACACCTGTGAGTTATCTCCGCAGCCCAGCGTTTCTCCAGGAGAGAACTGGATTGCTCCTTGTCTCTGCAGTTTTTGCATGATGGGGCTGGGAGTCAGCCCCCATGAAAGCAGATACATCTTGTTGCTTTGCTCAGTCTCTCAGTGGAACCAAGTCAAAATGACTGTGGTTCCTGCTCTGGGAGATTGGTGAGCTGGGACTTACTTTAAGTAACAGTGAGGGGAAAGACTCTTCTGTTCGTTTCAGATGGTCTCTGAGGGCAGACCCAGGCTATTAGAATTTGTTTCAACACATGAATTTTATGTTATTAGCTAATGTCTGGACACATCAAGCGGTTAATAGTTGGGTGCAAATCTGTTTTTAATGGTTTGTATTAAGCAACAGCTAAAAACTTGTGTATTAAAATGTCTAGGAAACCAAATTAAATGAAGAAACAATTGTAAGTCAGACTTAAGAAATGGAGACAATCTCAAGCCAAAAATAGGTTATTACTGGATGGATCACAAGACCTGTGGGTAATAGGGTCATACGTTACACCAGACTGCCTTCAATAATTTACCACTGTGCATGGCATGTATCCCTTGGAACAGCGTGCAGGTAAAAAATGCATCATATGTGGAATGTGTAAGTCATAGATGAGGAATAACAGCTATGAATGATCTCATTCAGCTGTGCATAATTTTCAGATTATGTTGTTGTTACTCAGTATCACAAGGCATTTATGACTGGGAGAACCAAAACGAAAATACGGACTTGGAACAAAAAATGGTTCAACATGCCAAATAGAAGAAGCTTTTTTTTTCTAGAGAGCAAATCACGCTTTCCTGCCATGGGTGCTTTGGGTTTTCTGTGCAAGAAGCATGCATCTTGCTGTAGTTCAGAGAACTGCAGGAAAAATATCCTAAAAGAATATAAACCTTCCAGTCTTTCCCACTGCCAAAGGGAATATATATATAGGCATGTTGGGTTGAAAAATAGTCTGAAGGCATTTCCAAAAAAGAACTAAAAGTCAGACTGCTGTTCTGTTTAGCTTAGCATGAAGCAAGGGAGAAAAAAAATATTTGCTAGGATGTGGGTTAAGAAAAGGCCGGAAATATCTGAGAGAAGTTATGATTCTCTTTTGTACAAAGACAACCTCGTTTTCGTTGAGTAGTGGTAAAAATATTAAATTAGTTGTATAAATTGATGCCTATTGAAAAATGTTCTTCTTCTGTCTCTTTTCAAACTTACCTTCAAAAAACAATTGTGTTCAGAGGGAAAATGTCATGACTTTTACA